>NC_054534.1:26549688-26729688 GCF_017654505.1 Polyodon spathula | reverse complement strand
TAATTTATTTTAATTAAATAAAATTAATCTTAAGAAAAAATATTAATTATTTTAATCTTAAGAATAAACTAATAAAACACTCCCTACTTTAAGGACTGTTTTAAGAAATGGTTTGTTAACACCTACTTTTTTAAAGTCAATAATAAGTATTCCGCTAGCTTTGATCTACCTAAACAAAATGTACTCTAATATTAACTGCCCTTTAGTGCTATAGAATTATAGGCTATAAAAATGAAATCCAGGGTGTGACACCTTACCTTATACAACCCTATTAAGATACGCAAACACACGCTTAGATGGGCATCTAACAATGATTTTCAAAAGCACAAAATGTAATAATAGGGCCTTAGATATTTCAAAATGTTTTTTCTTATAAAAGTATTTCATTTTTTATGTTAGAATTACAATAGTATATTCTTTTAACTCAAAGCAATGTGATTTAAGAGTTTACTAGGTTTTGTCTGTCAGCTGATCATGTTTCGTGAGGGAAAACAGTGAGAGAGCTGAAGGCGAGTCCGCTGTTTTCACCCAAGAAGAAATTAGACGCAATGTTTGTCACTGAATGTACAATTTAAAAATAAATAAATTACATAGAATAAGAGAATTATTAAAAAATCTACCCACAACAAAGATGACTTAACGTATTTGAACTCATTACTTTAATCTTAAATATAGTGAACATGGTTTAAATAACAATGACCTGTTTATTTATTTTGCTAATGGCCATTTATACCTGTCAAGATTATGTTTTAGGTTATTATTTCCTATAGTTGCAGGAGATCCATAAGGCAGCCAAGCCCCACACCTTTTAAACAACTACCATAGACTTAATAAAGCAATACATGTTTTCAATAAATCAAGATTATTATCCTTTTTCACTCTAAAAAAAGCAGCTGCTTAGCTTCTTACAGCTTATACCAGCACTGATTAACTTGGAGAGGTGAACAATTAAAAACCCAGTACATAAACGTGTAAACACTTCAGCCATTTCGTGTTTAACATGTTTATAGCATGCAGGTTAATAAACATACAGTAGTTAACAATCCTACCTGCAAGGATTGTTGTTAGCTACCAACAAACGCTTCTGGACAATATATATTGTTGTCTGAACTGTAGTGATCACACGGAACTATGGTTACAGATAACACTAGTTGGAACGAGGAAAGAATCATTCATGTTGTAGATATTTTTAGAAACTGAGTGATCTGTAAAACACTTTAGGAAACCAGTCGGGAGAAGTTTATTTTAAAACAATATAAGAGAACAACAAACGACTAGCTCGAGTCTGAAGGCCATTCCTGCAAGTGGAATTAATTAGCGTTGCCTGGGCTGGGGCGAAGACAGCCTGCTGAAAACCTAGCTTTGAGAAAACTTCACCTTTGAACAATGTTTAAGTACTAGGCTTGACCTGAAAATAAAAAAATAAACCACAAACAGGCTTGGTTGGTAGAGATTGAAATACTCATCGTATCATCAGTAAAACAGCAGACCGGTACGAATACCAGCGTGATTTAATAGAATGGCTTATCCTCTGTAGTCCAGAGGGCAGAAACAATGATTTCTATGGTAAATCGAAACAGTGATGAAAATGCTCAGATGAATTCCCTGCCTAATTTAAGGCTACGGAGATCAAAGCATTACCACAGGAACAAGGGAAGCGTTCTTATTAAGTCTTCTCTGGACATGTTTTGGCACTTGTTCCTTATGACAGGCCTGTTCTCTCACCTGATGAGCATATATGGTGTCGTATACCAAAGTCCACATAACACCGGAAAAATAGAGAGGAAGGCAAGCTGACCAATCACAGGACAACTTAACAGCAGACCATCCAGGAGGGCTCCCCAGTTAAAAGTAAGACCTACAGGCAAAAGAAAAAACAACACATGGTTTAGTGCTGAATACTGCAAAGGGGTTAATTTCCACTGAGCATACACAAATTAGACTTGAGCTTGGGAAACACAGAAGAAACACAGCAAGGCAAAAGTTTAAGTTGGGAAATGAAGCTGTAGAGAGATCAGAATTGGATTTAGCTGTCAGTGAGAACAGCTGCGCTTGCAACAATATTGACAGCTTGATCATACTCCATACAAGATTTTTTACAAATAATCACCAACACCAACAATTATTGAAACAGCTGCCAAACTGATTTGTATGTTTTTATTTAATTTGAGTAGGAGGGGGTTAAAAATGGACAGTATATGATCATACCCTAAAATCAGAGACCCCGATTTGAACAAACGTTCTAAATGATGAGGCAGTAATCACGCAGCTTGATTGTAAGGCAATGTGCACAGGCTTACCTAAAACCAACTGTGGCCAGTATGTAATTCTCTTCATTAAAGGATAGGTTACCACTAGAGACAGTGAAGCAGCCCCAAGGGCGATACTGTAACAGAAACACAATCTCACAGTTGGGGTAAAAAAATATATATACATATATTTGTTGCACTTCCAAACTGTGTGACCCAAGTGGTTTAAAGATAATTGAATTTGTCATTATGGTGGATATATGCACAGTATTTTGAAAGTCATTTTGGTACATAATGTTATGTATCAATCTGTGTAAAAGTAAACCTGTGTTTTAAAACCAATCCTAAATACACAGCATTGTGTTTGTTTTACATGCTCTACCTACTGTCTTAGTCAATTTCCTGAAATCTTCAGTGACTCACTGAAAAAACCCTTTATTTCTGGAAAAATAGGGTGGATTTCAATGCAATTAGGGTACAAAATCTTTATTCTGGGATGATGCAGTAAATGGAAGTTTTAGATACTTGTAGAATTCAACATAGATTCAGTACAATGACATGCTGTTGGGTCGGATCAATTATCAAAGGAATCCGATTTAGTATTTGTGCATTTTCCAGTCCATACAGGCTTTAAATGTTTTCTTTTATGGACTGCTTGTATGATTTGAAACTTTATATGCAATAGTTTGATAGTGGGAGAACGAAACCCACTCTCTAATAATAGAATCCATGTTAATCTTTTCCAAGCACTTATCTAGGATTACCTCGCCTTCAGATGGTTTCCCAGCTGCTTATCCCAAATACCGATAAGCAGTTGCTATTTTCGAGAAATCATCTGAAACGGATGTAGCTGACGCACAGATTTTTTCGCAGGACACACTGTACACGTTGTGCCAGGTCTGTCTAAGGTAGTGACTTCAGATATACTTTGTAGTCAAGAAGCAATAAAATTACCAGATACAGCATACACCCACAATTTATTACACTAGATATGAACTGACACATATTGCTTTGTATAACAGTACTTTATTTTAAATGTCCTCATTTATATTCTATAGTACTGTGGTGGGGTAGTTTGTGTTGTATGTTATGTTGTTATTATTCTAAATGCACGGTTCTTGTGCACAGGCGTTTTAGGTCTGCAGGGAAGGATTGACTGCCTTTTCTGCCAAATCACTTCACAAGCAGAATGTGCCTGGGCCCGATTGAATGATTAACAAGCAATCGCTCCCGAGCGCAGCTGCATAAAAGAGCGGGTGAGCCGCTCATCAGAGAGCGTGAGACAGTAAAAACTGAAAATATACAAAGGCAACAATTGCTACTCCTGCTGGCTTTAAACCAGCATGTTACTTGTTTGTGTTGTTGTCTGTTTGTTCTGGCCAACGTGCTTTTGTTTTAAAGTGTTTTGTTCAAGGATTTACTTTGTTAAATAAATAAGAGCATTAGCGCTTCACTTGCAGTACTGTCTGTCTACTTCCTGGTCTGACGTCACCTCAGGTCATCTGGGTGACAGCTACATTTTCAATAATATACTGAAGAGTAAACGACGTTCTGAAATAAATCTAGATTGGTTGTTTCAGATCAAAGGGAACTAATTCTGTAGAGGCATTTACCATATTTGTGGATGATCATAAACAAACCAGATGCAATGAAGAGGTGTTGTGCACATGAAAAATAAGAGCTGTGTAAACCAGGCACCAAATGCTGAAAACATGTGCAAAAATCCCTTTTTGATGGCCTTGACATGGTTCGAGCAACTCTCCCTGGTCCACTTGATCAGAAATGACTTGTATATATGCAAGGCTACAGTATATTTCAATACGTTGACGCATTTTACAAAATAATTAATGGGATGAACTAAATATGTTATGCCAGAAGTTAGTTAAAATACAAAGGAAAACAAAAAACACCTCAAACTGATTTTTGTTGTATATTTTGTAGTCTCCCTTTCACGTAATGAATCTTGGGCTCGGACTGATGTTGACAAAATAACAATTTTCCCAAGAAATTTCAAAGGGAGGTTCAAGTTACTATGAAACCTATATAATCTGACCAACCCCCTACAAATGTACAGAACACATAAACTGACCCTTGACCTGTTCTGTCACCTGCCAATATAATCACATTAATGTAATCAATAAGTATGCTGTGGTAAAATAAATAGAAAATGACAGAGTATTAAATTAATAATTATTAATTATTTATAAATAACAGAGAAACTGTGCTCTAATTTTAATTTTCCTTACCAAGTCTTATCTTCATTGTGATTGCTTTCCGGGGATAATAAGACCAAGACAAACAGCCTTCATCAGTGTTATCACAGTGATTTGTTTTTGAGATTTTTTTTTTTTTTTACTTACTGCAAATCAGTTTTCTATAGTTTTACCTCAGAGAGAGTTTGAAGTTGTGGATGAGCAAAGGCAAACTTAAAAAAGGACTACATTGTACGTAAGCCATCGCCAATGCAAATAGATGAAACATATTAAAATGTTTACATACTTCATCATGCTTGTGTTAAACAAAACTGAACAGATCTTTCTTTCCTGCTAGCTAGCCTCAAAGGAAAGTCAACAGAACAGCCTGGGAATGTAAATTACAGCACTGTATTATTTAGAGGTGTGTTACACAACACGGAAACGTCATACAAATGCAACTAGTTAAAGGAGAGGTGCATCTTTTTATCAAAGTCTTTGTCCCATATGTCATTAATGGTACAGCCAGCCCCCCTCATTAGAACCGCTCCTGTTCCAAACAGCGTCAGCATGTAGAGATCAGGGAGGCAGTCTGGCTCTGCGGCCAGGCCAATACTCCACATGCAGGGCAAAAACAGCAGTCATGTGCCTGCAACATAAATCTAAAGGGATGTGTAAGCGAGAAGGAGACATTGAGTGACTCAAGTGTCTCTCTATCTACAGTTTTAGAAATTGATTCCTAGTAAATATAATTATGACAAGTATTCCTGAAAAATTATTGAGGGTCTGGACATGAAGTCCAGGATATTAATGTTTGATTGAAAGTATTTTTTTTTTAATTTCACCTCTATCCAATTAGTGATTGATCAACAAAGAATAAAGTAATTGTTTTCACAGTAAACATGAGGGCTTACCAGTGGTGTTGTGGTGCTTACTTGTGCACAAGGAAGCTGGATAGGGAACACACTATTAAAGGAAGGGTACCTTTTTATACTTCTGAACCCTGACACTACTAGTAGGCTCTCTGGTGTACTGATCATCCTACCCACAGGTTCCAGTTATTTATTTGCTTTATATTTAGTGATCTTTTACCAAATATTTTTGCTTGTGCCGTGATTTTAAAGAGAGTGGCAATCGTTCTGCAAAAGGTAGCAATTTTCCATCAACAGTATGAGATAATGATCTCACTAGTGCTTGAGAGTTTGAGCCAGTGTGCATTACCATATTAACTAAATATCAGATGTCTCTAGTACCCTATTCAATCAACCTAAATAATGAGACTGTCTTGCAATGGGAACCTTATTGCCACCCCTGTGGAGCACTGGCTTTTCATTCCAACCAGGTCCCTAATGATTTAATACCATCCAGTTCTTTTTAATGATTATATTGATGCGCATAGACTCTACAACACACACTCTCTCTCCACACAGTGTTGAAATTTCTATAGGCTGTCTGTAAGCGCTGTCTAATGTGGCAGGAAAACAAGGCAAGTGTTGACGGTACTTGAGGAGTTGCATACCTCTTAGAAAACTAAAAACAACACAGAAATGTAAAAGCAGCTGTTTTAAACTTTATGTAACCATCTCCTTTTTCTAAACCGTAATGACTTCTTGACACAGGAGAACATACCAATGGGTTTATCGAACCTCATAAGCCTGAGGTAGGGCTGTACTGATTTTGGTGCTGAATTGAGATCCCGGCTGCTTTCCCATTCACGATGACCAGGAACACAGGAGAGGCTGGAGCTAGAGCGAAGCCACACACAAGAGAGCCGGGCCAGTAGTAGCACTCTAGATTTGGGCACGTTCATAGTGCTTCTCCTTTTAACATAGCTAACTGAATCCTTTAGGGAAAAATCATAGACATGAGGACATATAAATACATTTAAAAAACACAATTTTTCCCCCCTTCCCCCCATTTGTTTTACAGTTATATCTCAATAACGGCTCCTGACACAGGAAGACGTCATTCAAAGAAAGGTAGAATGTTTATCAATTCTCTTGATCATCTGATACTGTTAATTACCTGTGCCCAATCAATTAGAAACATAATTGATAATTGAGTGCTGGTTTATATTCTTTGGCTGCCGTGTATTGCTATTTGTCTTACTTCCGTTTTACAATGCTTTTTAGAAAAAAAAAAGGTATATTTACTGCCATCTGCTGGCAATGATAACATCTAACATTCTATCTTCGAATGGTATTTTCCTATTTTTATTGTTAAAAAAGGGATATACGTTTGTTTGTTTTTTTAACTTGGGCAACTATAATATAAGCGACAAACAAACTTGCCCTATCTGTTAAGTTGTAGTGATAAACATACACCTATAATAAGTAAATAGACAAGGTATCATTTTCAGCCTACTTTAAATATACAGTTGTTATTCTTGTATTTCAAATTCCTGTTACCCCCTTTCCCCGCGTTCCAATCACTTAACTTAATATCACACGTATATGCATTGTGTCATTAACAGTGAAGAAAACATCCTACCTGTTTTCAGAACATTTACCTTCTTCACTTTTAAATGGCACAGGAAATGTCTTTCCAGAGAGGAAGTTCTTTAACACGTCACCCGTGTAGGGTTGTTGCATCGGAACATCTTAATGTAACACACGGAGCCGAATAATGTAACGTTGAAAAAAAAAAAAAAACACACACACACACACACTTGTTTGTATATATTATTAATATTATTACAGGAAAAACAGAATGTGATAATTTTATTTATTTTTAAATTACAATAGAACAATAAATATTTAATAAAAGGAGCACAGTAATAATAAGGAACCCATTAATGGAACCTAAGAATGTGCAGCCATTGTTTCTTGGTAGGGCTTATTTGTATGTGTGTAAGCGGGAACACGTGCGTGGCTTAGTGTGTTGTTAAACTCATTTTAATTTATAACTGTGTTTAATTATAACACAGGTGGTTTGGTGACATAAACCTTCTCCATGGATGGTAATACGCAGATAACCTCCGTAGACTTTTTACAGAAAAATCCCTTTTGTAGACTGGACCCAAAATGTCAGCGCTAGATAAAAAGACTCGGCAGACAGACACCAGACAGGTAAGGATTGTCCAACAGTATGGGAAAGAAAAGTCGACTGAACGTTTTCTTCTGATTGGTTTACTAAATAACACAGAAGCGGTCGTGCCTGCTGTGTAGAAGGCGATGCTGGAAACAATAATATTGTAAATTAATAAAAACTTGGGTAAAGGCTGTTACAAAGCACGAGTTGTCCAGAGCACATTTGACATGCGTTGTTAAACTTTTGGTTATGCAAGTTGTGCTCAAACGGGGACAGCGTTAACCAGCATAATGAGAAGGTTTCACAACATCGTGACATTCAACGTATGAATGATATTGCTGTCCTTTTGGGAGAGCAAGGCGGTGATTTTGGGAGTCACTTCGCAAAGGGATACTGGGATGAATTTTTGGATATGATGAAGAAATATAAATTTAGGCCTGATCAACTCCATCAGACTTAGATTTTGTTGAGCGTGAAATCATCTAGCAGCAGTTCGTCTCCATTCAGGTAGACGATGTAACAGATGTTTCTACTAAAGAGGACATCGGGTTGATTTTACGTTTTGTCAGCAAAAGAATGAAGCAATGAAGAACGTTTTCTTGATGCTTCAGACCCCAGGAGTTCTGAAAGCCCAGTCATTTGTCAGACCCTGGCCAAATATTCGTGCTCACGTCAGAAATACAGGCCTATCTTTGTGCTTGTGCTCTGTCTGATCAGTTAAAAGTAGTAATCAGGCATATTTCCCTACCGCGCAGTGTTTTGTGTTTTTTTTTTTGTTATCATGTTTTAATACAAGGAGAAAACATTTCTCAGGTCAGGCTTTTCTTTTGTGGACTAGTCTCAGTTTTCTCAGAAACTTGCTGACACAGGTTTTGTCAGCCTGTAATACAAAATCGAACCATCACAGTACAGTGTCTTCAGAAGAAAACATGTAATGCTTTAAAGAGATAGTAGTTCAGACAATCTTTAAGAACAATTAAGTTGTTAACTGTTTTTTTGCAACAGAATTCTGGCTAAGTGGCTGAACGACTTTCGTTTCCGGATGATTTTGAGTTTGTTTTCTTTCTCTGCGCATACAAAGAGATTCGTCGACTGGCCCGTGTGCTCTGCGAGCTCTCCAAGCGGATTCAGTGGATTTGTATCTGCAAATCTCATTGAGGACACAATAGAGGCTCTTCGAAGGCTTCGCACGGAAGAGTGCTTTGGATATATCTACAACCAAGCCCTGGAGTTATGTGAGCCACCAGAACCTATGAGAAACAAACGCAAATGGTGTGGAGACTTGAAAAATGACCTCTCAAAAAATGGGGACATTAAGGGTGAAAGTAGTGGTCTTTTTGATGACTGTTTTAGAAGTTGGTCAGTCGCTTTGCGGATTATAAAAATCTTGCCTTCATGGTGTTTATGGATTACAAATCGTTCCATTTCCATCTCCTCTTCCGCGCCTCAGAGTTTCAGGCCCTGCTGAGCACAGTCCCTGTTTTTGAGGATGTGAAACTGAAGAATGAACTGAAGGTGGTATGGGAATCCAAAGATCTCGGAAGATCACCCAGGAGCTGCTCACATTTCTGATGGAAACATATTTACAGGATCAGAGCCTATCTGAGGAATGTTCAAGAAGGTTCAAGAAGGACTGATGGGCTCCTTGCAAAGATTTTGATTGTGAAGGACCTGGTGCAACAGCTACGTGATACAGGGGGCTTTATACATGTGTGACAGAAAGGTCTGCTGCACTGGGAGACCACCATGTTGATTTAGTGTTTCAGTAAGGTATGGTAAGGTTTTCAATCTTTTATACTGTTGTTGGATAATAGCCCTAGAACATACAGAACAACTCTGAAAAAGCTATATTTCTGAGGCGGGCGGATCAATTTAATGAGCGCTGCTGTTAGATGATTAGGATTATTTCACATGCAACACTCGCCGTCTTGACGTCAGCTCTGTCACACATTGTCTTTGCCAGAAGTGTCATTATATAACAAAGGAGAGCGATTGCAAGGTGAATCAAATTGCTTAGGATTCATTAGGTGGGGGTCCTCAGTCAGGATGCCTTGAGCCAAGAAAGCTTGGGAATGTCTTGCATAAGGTACTTAAACTCACTGCTCAAAGTTGTTTTTTTTATTTAAGGACGAAAGTTATATTCTTAAGTAAATGTGCGTAAGTGCAGGTCATTTTTGCATTTTGCAAGATTAAAAGTTTGTCCGGTGATACCAGTATACCAGTTGTTTGCTTTTTCATACTGAATCATTTAAAAGCTCTTTAAAGACACAAGGCTTATTCTTTTGGCTTTGAAAATACTGAAATGACTTCACACAGTTAACTGGTATGACTGCCGGTCAAGGTACTGTATGCTGCACCAGCTTATGTTTTATAATTATAATAGTAAATCGTTTTAGAAAGTAGACTCATCCAGTTAAGCACAAATTGAACCCATGTATTACATTTTCATCCACCGGAGAAAAAAATATTGTTTCTTATTTTTCTATGATAAATTATTTAGCAGTTAGTGATTTTGGATTATGGACAGGTTTTCTGACAGATTGTTCGATTTGTAGGCACAATATTTGATTGAAAGAACGGGAGTTGA
The DNA here is from genome assembly GCF_017654505.1 of Polyodon spathula. Taxonomy (NCBI): domain Eukaryota; kingdom Metazoa; phylum Chordata; class Actinopteri; order Acipenseriformes; family Polyodontidae; genus Polyodon; species Polyodon spathula. The sequence goes on along the minus strand of NC_054534.1, from coordinate 26,719,630 downwards.
CGGGGAGCTATATATATATATATATTCTTTTTCCTTACACCAGCATTATCTCCCCATATGGTACAGTGCTGTGCTGCTGTATTTCAGGGTCCTTCTAAACCTCCGTCATAAAAGCAGATAACAACTGAAGAGGACTGACCTGACCCTGCTTTCTGTTGTTATTGTTCCAACAAAACTCTTGCTGATTTATACTGCTTTATCATACAGTACACCTGAGAACCTGGAGTGTGGATTTTATAAAGTCTGGGTGGTGCAGTACAGTACAACACCCCACAGACATCTGGAGACTAAAGTTTTGGTTTGTGTTGACATGAAGATGTAGTAACGCAATTCTTTTTATTTACACCTGTCATAAAAAAACAAAACAGCAGAGGGCGCCATCTGACTAAAATTATTTGCAATGTGAATTTAAAGCACCAGTGGTCAAGAACTTCTTGTTTTTTGCTGGCTCTCCAGCAAATGTGATTTATGAATTGGTGCAGTGCAAATTGTGGAATGTATATTGTTTATTTTGGTGGAAAAAAGCTGGTGCTGTAATATGGAGAAAATACATGAGTAAAGTTTAGCACACATTGGATGTCATTCTCTAATAATTTGCAACCTTTTATTGTTTTAAGTGCTTTGGAATGCTGTGCCTTTGTCTGAAGACACTAGACATACAGTTCAATGTCTACTAAGCAAATTAAAACAAATCACAAAAAGACCTGTTTTATTGGGACCAGGTTCACTGACAATGACTTATAACAACTCTGTATTGTATTGCGAATTGATTTGCAGTCATCTAAATAATGCTTTTCTTTAAAGAGAGGTTTACCTGATAAAGGGAAGTGTATTCACAAGAACTGATAATTGCACGTGCTACTGAAAAACTACTGTTAACATTGATCCCTACTGTTCCACTGAATTCCAGTGGATTTTAAAAATACATTATCTTGTATACTCCAAATGCTCTGCTGCAGGACACTTTTTTGAAATGGCTGTAATGTTATTTATGCTTGCCCAGCCACGCTGCAAAAAATTCCTTAGCAGCAGTGATATAGTAGTTTATCTCCCTGTGAAAAGATATAGGTTAATTTCTGATTTCTACAGCTTAAGTAGTTCATGATATATTATATGTCATTGTTGACAAGTTAATTACAAAAGTGAGAATTATAGCTCCTGTACTGTATTCTATTTAAAATCTGGACATCCAGGCTAACCCAAAAACCTGGAACACTGTTTCACATGGTTTAAGAATGGAACTTGATAACCTCTCGTTTGTTGGTTATATAGAGACAGTATTAGGGATTTGCTTGAAACTCACAGTTTTGTGTTGTTTTTGTCTGTGTATGACAGGACCTCCTTGTAAAAGAGGCCTTGCCCTCAAAGGGTTAATTTCCTGTATAAATAAAAATATTCACAGAATGAATAAAAACAGTTTGATGTTCACAAAGCTGTTCTTGTCTGTGTCTTTAACGACAGTCTAGTGCAACGGCCCTCAAAGTAATTTAATATTATATATATATATATATAGAGAGAGAGTCTGAGAGACACATACATAATGTCGCGAGAAGGCACTCTAATAAGGCCAAGTGTCAAGTAGTAATTGTGCGTGCTGCGCTTATTATCTTTAAATAATTTACATAAAATACGCAATGCAAATATTTTTTTCCTGCTATGCTGGGGTCTTATAAAGCACTACAGTATTTTTATTTTCACACAAAACAATACAATCGACTGTATGAATAGGGATTTTTTTTAAATTGTTTCCACATTAATAAACGTTGCCTGTATCAGATTATTTCCTACAGGTCAGATGTGGACTAATTCAGTTTAAGTGCTTGGTCACAGAGCAGTGTCAATCACAGATTTGATTTACACACCTTGCAATTGAGAGGCAAGGTGGCCAAGCTGGAGTGTTCTTCTGTTTTAACATCGAGAGCACATAGAGCACATAGACGGGTCACAAATGGAGTTTAGAAAAAGGGGCATTCAGAACAGAAAATAGGAGACACTTTTTTACACAGAGAATTGTGAGGGTCTGGAATCAACTCCCCAGTAATGTTGTTGAAGCTGACACCCTGGGATCCTTCAAGAAGCTGCTTGATGAGATTTTGGGATCAATAAGCTACTAACAACCAAACGAGCAAGATGGGCCGAATGGCCTCCTCTCGTTTGTAAACTTTCTTATGTTCTTATAGTAGGATTTTTGTCAGAATTACAGCTTTTCCTTATGTATTTATCAGGTACAGTGGTTTGCTAATCAATTCCTCAACTTTGCATAAGGTTGGATAAGATAGTTTGTATTTGGTTGTATATAATATATTTTTTCACAATACAGTCCTTTTATTATAAAAGGTTGTGTGATATTGCTGTCATCAAATAATGAAGCAGCCTGCTTGGACACATTTCATTACATTGAGTGTATATAGCAAGCCCGGTTTGAGAGTCACTCCTACAGCTGTCAAAGAGCAGGGCTGGGAGTGAAGGCTTGGTAAACAAGAAGTCACTGCCAGGCCCTGCTGATCACCTGTCTCTTAGGTTGCTAGGATACTGACCTCTTGGTGTTTAAAGGGAATTGCACACATTTTCCACATATCTCAGGCAAGTCACAATAGGCCTTGACAGATATCCCTGGATTAATGAAAACAAATGTTTTGCCGAATAATACAAAATACAATTACATGTTGCATACTGTGTGTGTTATTTTACATACAATGTGCTGAGTAATGTTTGTATACACTAGTTGAAATGTCAGCTGACATTGTAGAGTATTGATATAGTTAGTTGATAGCATGTCCTTATAATTTTTAAATAAGCTGCCAGCCGATAAGGCTTGCTTGAGAGTATTTATCTTTTTGTTACAGTATATGGCGTATTGGGTCAGAGGAGAAGATGTACTGTGTAGTGCACATGATAACCTCCTCAGCAACATGCGATCGTCCAGAAACTCCAGATTAGCAGGGAATCGTGCATTTGTTTCAGGTAGGCACAATATGCTGCCTTTCTGGTTTCAACACATTTTATAATGTTCGTACTCAATTCTAATCTTAAACTGAACATTTAAAAAAAAAAGGAAGGAAGGAACAGTGTTCATACAAACTGTATCTTTTTTGTTTATCCAAAGTTAGATTGTGTATCTTATGTCTGAGATGTGAGATCACTTTGTTCTATAGCTGTTTATGATGTCAGATTTCTATAAAGGAATGGACAGTGCTGTTTGTGGGGATGGGGGGTGGGGGCCAGTACAGAAAATTCTTGGAAATGGATTAAAAAATCCAAGGAATGTGGCAAAGCTTTCAATTACACATTTTAGCTGCAAAGGCTACTTCGGTGTGATTGGATAAGTGAGTCAATAAGTGAGTTTCTGACCAAAGAGAGCCCACGTCTCAAAAGAAAGTGGCTAAACGAAGCCTTTCAATATATGTTACTTCAGCCATTTCACATGTATATAGCAAGGGCTAAAATAAGTACGGTAATTTAAACTTGGGTAACATTGAAATTAGAAAGGTAATTTAACGTTATGATGAATATAAAGACATACTAAATGTTAAGTACAACAGCACAGTGACTATAAGAAAAGGCAAGATACTTGGAGTTGGAAAGGAGTTATTTTTTAACTCTGGACTGCAGTTCAGTGTAAAACATCTACTGTTGTCTTTCTGTGAGTGGATGGAGTAGGCAACATTTGCACTGACCATTACAAGTATAACCAAGTATCCTTGTTTTGAATTATTTACAGGTTTTTGAATAAACAAAGTAACTTGACTTCGATTCATCTGATGTCAGTACTTGATGGCTAGTACAACAAATATGATGCACAGCGGGAAAGTTAGGGTGAGTTCGTTATGTTTTTAAAAAATGGTTTGTAAATTAATTTTCAGCTTTTTGACACACTAGCTCATTTTCCTGGATTCATAAAACGGAAGCCGTATACACTATATATATTATACTAGTTAAATGTAACAGGCCCAGTCGAGCCTGTGGTGCTTCATAACTACCGGCCAAACTGCTCTCTCTACCGGCCCTGGGCCACCGGGCTGTGGTTAATTTTGAACCCTGGTTGGTAAAGGACTGCTAACCAACAGCTTAAAATACATTTTCATATCGGCACTAACAGTACTGTTACTGGTACCACCTTTCTTCTGTTGAAGATTGTTTGATTATACTTTATTTTATACTTCAGTTTGCAACATAGAGATATTTCAAAGACAGTTCTGTAGATGTAAAGGTGCTGTTGCTTTCGATTATAGCGCCTAATTAATCCATGTGTACTACACGAGGTTCAAGAAATCTCTGTTTACAAGCCATGCGTTTAGACTGTCTTGCACTTGCTAAGTCATTTCATTTGGACAGTGAAATTGCCCCACCCCCTCACTGGCTTCATTGCTGTTAATACTGAATCAGTTGTTTCCCTTTATGACTGGCATGCTTTCAGACAGTAACGTGCTTTGACCCTATAGAATATGAATGCTTTCCGTTAACTTAAAGTAGTACCAGTCAAAATATGTTGTGTCTTAAAATGAAAACAAAAACGTGTGTGTGTGTGTTTTTTTTTTTTTTTTTTTTTTCTGAATGATTTTCAAACATGCATGGAAGGTAATGTCAATGTCACAGGCAACTCCAAAAGGAACTCCCCCTCCTGGCATGTAGGGCTACAGTAGGAGGTGCAGTACCTCTATTTTAATGACAGCCACACAACATTGCTTTAGACCTCGCTCTTGTTCAGCTTGCTTTTCTATTCCGTCTACCCTGCACTCTGTGACCATGTACAGAACAGTGAAAAGCATTTTATATACATAATTTATTATAACATTATAAACATAATCCAAACTTGCATGTGAAATGAGATAAAGAAAGACTGACTCCAGGGCATATATTGGACATTAATCTTGACTGTATCATGAATATCATGAATCAATTAAGTCAAATTGGTACTCCCTGTAAATGATAGTGTTTCGTGGATTAGGTATTGAAACCTTTATTCAAAGATGAGGTGGTCATCTGGCTTGTCTGTGTGCTACAGTAGCAGTATGCATGTGCTGTTATTGTAGTCATTTTATGGAGCTGGGTTTTGATATCCGTTTCATGAAATGATTCTTGAACAACAGAATATATGCACTTTCAACAGTTTTGGTTAAAAAAAAAAAAAAAAAAAAAAAAAAAAAAAAAAGGGTATGCAATTTACTGTGTTCAAGTCAACAAAATGTGACTGTATTTACAGTTTGCCCTAAATAAAGGCATTATTAAATTATATTGCACTGGTGCACTAGTTGTGATAGTCAATGATAGAAATCGGTTCCAGACTGAAAAACGGTGTGATATGAGTCCTAAGTCTTGTCTGCTGGAAGTCTGTGTTGTATTGGGACTAAAACAAAGAGTCGCACACTGCCAAGTTATGCTGGCAGGCTCGGTAGTTTGCAGTAATACGATCTAGACAGACAGAGTGCTTAGCGGTTCAAAATGATGCTTTAAACACAGTCCACCAATGATCTGGTCCAACCATTTGCTCAGATTTGTTTACACTTCACTTTGTGGTGGTGCTGTCTCTGGTGAGAGACACTACAGATGCATTCGCTGTTCTATCATTACTGTCATGGGCATGTAGGTCAGCTTTGAGTTTTACGCTGTTACTTGAGGAGAATCGAGTTACATGGCAGTAAAGAAGCTTGATTAATCTAAAACTGAGCCCTTTCTCAGATAAAGTTGAATTTTAAACAAGACGTTATTCATAATTTTTTTTTTTATTATTATTATTATTATTATTATTATTATTATTATTATTATATTATTATTATTATTTTACCCTTGCCTTTTTATGATATTTGCAATTGTCCTTGGTGGTTCTCCATACCTTCTGATGCCCAGCTGTGTGTTGCCGACAGTACAAAAAGAAACATGATTCTTAATTCACGTTATCTCTCTAAAATTCCTCTTCCATATAATAACTAAAAAAATAAAATGCCCACCCATCTGGGATTTGAAGAGTTATTAGAGATTACTGATTCCAAACCCAGACAGTGTACTCATTGTAATAGCAAGAATAACACACTATAATGAACAAATATAATGCATAGACATTAGAATATAAATATATATTTATCACATCAAGGGAGAAAGTCCACACATGCAAATATACTCTATGCACACTTAGTTTAGTTTTTTTTGTTTATTTTTATAGTATTAAGATTGAAAGTATTTCGAATCTGTTCAAATGCAAGGCATGAGTGTGTTTTGTCAGTAATCTGAAATGTGGATTACAAATGGAAATATGTGGAATGAATATATGGTTACTTATAAAAGACTAGATCCCTGTTGTTTAAGCAAATGCAAAACAGTTGCAATTTTGATGTTATTTGATATTATGTAAAAAATGGGAATAAATATGGTTCTTGCTTCAAAATCAGGCCAAAGAATGTGAAATCAGAAGCACTTCATGAGCGATGCATAGCACACTAACTCATTTTTGGTTACAGTAACTCGTTCGTGACTTTAAAAAAAAAAAAAAAAAAAAAAAAAACTAGTTTGAAATGCAACAACAATCGTGCTTATTGCAGTTCTGTTATATGGTATAGTCCATCTCCGGACTCTGGACAAAAACAGATTAATTCTGTGGTCACCTGATTTGTTTTTGTATGTAGCAGGAGTAGTCCATATATATTTCAGATTGAATCCTGAAGCTTGCTTTATACATCAACAAAGCAATGTTTTACATGTATAGCTCCTATTAGTCCTTCCCCCCAGCTTTCTGAGGCCCTTAGCACAGAAGTCTCGTTACAGCCCTGTTGAGCAGCTGGCGGGCGGCACTATCAATACCGCTGCAGCTACTGTACCTTGTTTTTATCTGTGCAAAATACTTCCGCAGCTTGAGAACCATTAGCGAACAGATCTGAAGTGAGGGCAGGAACAAGGCTTGAGAACCATTAGGGACCAGGTCTGAAGTGAGGGCAGGAACAAGGAGGCAGCTCCCATTTCGGGTCATGCATTTCTATTCAAACGCCCTTCACAAAGTGTTGGAAATGGAAGCCATTAATCCATGCGTTCCATATTACTCTGCATACAGTTGCTGTGTTTACTCCAGTGATCTTGAGCTTTGCAGAACAAAAATAAGAATTCTAGTGACCTACACTGGAATGCAGGGAGGCCTCTCTGGTGCTGCTGTGCACATGCATGACCCTTCAGGATATATAGTAAAACTACAGTCTGCAAGTCATGCAACTGCACTTCTAAACATTTGTCATGTGAAGTGACGGGAACAGTTCTCACAGGTTCAGCATGTGGAACTGCAGTGGTTTAACAGTGTGTATTCAATGGTAGGTCCACATGTGCAAATGTTACCGGGGTTCTAGTCTTCTCATACCTTGTTTTGCTTCCATTCAGTACAGAGTCGTTGCATTGTCAGTATAGTGTTACAGCATGTTTCATAATGTTTAAGGTTAAGCTGTACATGTGTTTTGTTAACATATATGAAAAATATGTAATAATTTGGAACTTTCTATTTTCTTTCAACTGGGTAGAGAACAGCTTTTTTTTCTTTTCATTGTTTGCTCCTTTTTAACATCTGGATTGTAATGTAATTAGAAACTTCAACCAGCAATCCTGTTGGTCTGTGGATATGTTTGTAATATTGAAGTATGCGCTGTAGCTTGCAGGATTTGTTTTTGCTCAGTCTTATTGCCTGTAGGAAAGATTACATGGGAAAGGAACTAGCAGTGGTGGATTCGTGGGGGTCTTCCTGTGTTCATATGCATCTCCAGGCCCATTAGGACATACTCCACAACACTGAATTGCATTGGATGCAGCCTTGAGTTGATCCTACTGTGTGTCCGAGCTCTTATAGATGGTCGCTTGAATAGACCCCAAGAGACTTTCCAAAACTTTCAATATTGCTCATAAATCCAAATAAACAAGTAGTCCCAGGTTCTTCATATTTAAAGACTGTGGGGAAACCGACACAGCATGTTTCCAAAGTAATTGAATATGTAACCCCTTACAATCATTTTAACATTCATGAGGATTAGTATCAATGTGACCTATGTTTTAAAATTATTTAAGGTTAGAACACAGAGTTGAAAAGAAGCAACCTCCCTTTTTAATTTCTGTACTGCTTTCAGAGTTTGAAGATGTCATTTGTAATCTTCTGGTGATTTCTCCTGCGAGGAATTTTTGCAATGAATTAAAATGCATAAAAAGCAGATATATGACTGTCCCTCTGAGTAATGCCAAAAATTGCTTTTTCAGCTGCTTCAAAATAGGACCCTGAGGAATTATATAGCAGTGTGAAACCTTATTGTGGGCTGTAAGTCAAAAACAAGAAGAGAACACCCTAATGTGGAAGCAGATCTTGCTACTCCTGTTCCATGTTTTACCAGCAGCTGTCTTGAATCAGTCTGGAATGTAAACTTGAGGCCCCTTTGTTTCTCAGGTTTCCAAGAGGCTTGTCCTGTTCCAAAAGTGAAGCACTCTACTCCAACCCACAGGACTGCATGTGTTTTACCAAGTTCACAGCTCCCATCCAGAAAACACAGTCATCCTTTTCCCTTTGCTTTCAAGCTGTGTACAGGGGCTGAGAAAATCATTCGAATTAGAAACACCTTTCAATGGGTGGGTGCCAGTAGCATTGTCAATATGTGTAGGGCAGTCAGGACTCTCCGAATCAGAGTAGGGAAGTCTGCAGTGTGTTTAAATAGTTTGGGGGGGATTCATATTCGTTCCACAGTGTTAACCACCCCTAACTCCTTCAGGAAAGTCAGAGGTACATCTGCAGAGAAGTCCGCAGAGCCGTAGCTTTTGAGAGCTTTCTTTGTGACACACCAGGAGTTTGTACAGTCTTGAATATGGAAACACCTGCCCGCCAAGTGCCTGCTGCCAGAAAATGTTTCAGATATTTCTTGCCTATTGTGATGGAAACTGACTTATCGAACCAGCATAAAATATTTGTGAGCTACTTTTTCCTTTAAGTCTGTATTTCAAATAGGTTTATTTGTAGCTTTTACTGTCATGGACTATTTAGCTGTCACTAGTTGCTGTTCTGTCTCGATGGCAGTGCACTGTGTTTATTCATTTTTAAAAAGGAAAGAACAGAAATGCAGCACTCCGGCTGAAACACTTTACAGCATGTTGATGCACAGTCGTTACCGGCATGACACGAGATGTCGGTATGGTTCAGTGCGTACCATATGAGAGGTTTCTGGGAGCACACCTGGATATATACATATTTATTTTTGTATTGTTTTAACTGGCGAGCGAGTGCAAGGCATTGCAAAATAAAGCGGCAGGGCAATGCTATGATGTGCTATAAACAGATATGCTATGGTTTGACTGTGGTGCTAAACTGTAAGACTGCACTGTGTCTACGAATTTAGGACAAATGCTGTCCCGGAGGCATTAAGCCCGTGACCGGGACTTGATCTTTACATTTCAGGACTGTCCCGTCCAATTAGGGACGGGTGGTCACCATACAGCCAAGACCAGGTCGGCCAAGAACATCTGCATTGGATAACAGAACAATCAGAGCTGTCGAGGAAAAGCCTAAAACAACTGTTGGTGAAATCACCAACAAACTCCAGAGTGCAGGGGTGAAGGTCCAAAATCCAGAGTTCGCAGAAGACTGAGACAGCAGAAGTACAAAGGCTATACTGCACGATGTAAACCTCTCATCAGCACTAAGAACAGAAAAGCCAGATTAGAATTTGCTCAGAAGTACAAAGATGAGCCAGGAGAGTTTTGGAACAAAGATTTATGGACAGATGAGACCAAGATAAACCTTTACCAAAGTGATAGAAAGGTTAAAGTGTAGAAAGAGAAAGGAATTACAGATGCTCAAAAGAATACCACCTCATCTGTGTAGCAATGTGGAGGTAATGTCATGGCCCGGACATGCATGGCCACCTCTGGAAATGGCTCTCTCGACTTTATTGATGATGTAACTGAAGATGGCAACATGAATGAAATGAATTCTGAAGTTTACAGAAACATTTTGTCTGCTTAGGTAGAAGATTATTGGGCGGCGCTTCACCATGCAGCATGACAATGACCCAAAACATACAGCCAATGCAACCAAGGAGTTCATCAGGAGAAAAAAGTGGAAAATCTTACACTGGCCGAGTCAATCTCTAGATTTGAATCCAATTGAGCATGCATTTTACATGCTGAAGAAAAAGTTGAAGTCAGAACACCCCAAGAATTGACAAGAACTCAAAATGGCTGCAGTAAAGGCTTGGAAAGCATCTCAAATGATTACACATAGTTTGGTGAGCTCAATGGGTTGCAGTTATTGCCTCAAAGGGATATGCAACCAAATACTGACTTTTACACCCTGAAAGTTACTTAAAGTAAATGTGTCCCAATGCTTTTGTCACTTGAAATAAGTGGTTTGAAAACAAAGTATGTTTTTGTTCTAATATGAGCAAATGTATGCATGGAATTACCCAAAAATAAAACATATTATTGTACTTATTATTCATATTAATCGCATGATCACAAATACAAATTTATTGACTGTAAAGCAAAAATAACAGGTTAGACCTTGCTGTCCCAATACATTCGGAGGGCACTATGTGTGTATGTATGTACGTATATGTGTGTGTGTGTGTGTGTGTGTGTGTGTGTGTGTGTGTGTATATATATATATATATATATATATATATATATATATATATATATATAATATGTATGTATGTGTGTGTGTGTGTATATATATATAATGTATGTATATATATATGAAAAAAGCACGTGTCTGTATTGTGTTGAATTTATTTTAAATGCAGATATACTGTACACTGTTTTTTGTATGTGTCTGTGTGATGCTTAGGGAGAGCTTGACTTGTACTGTGAACTAGTATCTGGCTGATCAGAAACTGAAAATAACAAACAATGCTGCAAGTTATGTTAAGAATGTATACGCGTTGTTTCACTTTGTAGCTTTGAAAGAAGACTCCCGATAGCAGTTTGGCGCTGTTCCAGGGGTTTTACTAAGAGCTGAATTAGCCACACGTGAACTTAATTTGGCAAAGCAGAACAGAGAAAAAGTCAATTCAGAATCTACGCCAACCCTAGTCATTGCCCTTTACTTAAAACAATTGCTTAAGTATATCATGTTTGTGCTCCTTAAACACTGGTGCTGCTGAACCCCATAGAAACACTGTTCTGTGCATACTAGTATTGAAGTATTAGTAGACTTTACCCTAAGTACTAGGACATTTCTGAATGGCCATAGGTGTACTTGTACATAACCACTGCTGAAAAACAAATGACAGCTTCAGAGAGATGGACAAGCTCCAGTAGTGTTTTCAGTAGAAGAAATACCAGTATGTGTCTCCATGTTTTTCATACTCACTGGGTTTCACTTTTCTTTCCCACTACATGTTCCCTCAAAGACCCCATGTTGAACCTTTACTGTGCTTTATTAATGGTGTTGCACCCAATGCACCAGTCAATCATATCACATTTTTGTCAGACCTTTTGTCTTATGTATTTTGTAAATAGTGTCCAGCAGTCTTTATTCTATAGTCTTGGGGTTCCTAACAATCAAATGAGATGCTCATGTTTATAGTGATTATGAAATGAGCTAAAGGATGCATTTCAATATGTTTTTTTTTTTTTAACAATATCTGGTGGTCTCTGCCCAGTTACTTTTGGACAGTTGTTCACTAATTTTCTCTAATCTTCACGTTTGCAGACAGTGACTGGTTATTAGAAGCATTGTCCCTGAAGGAAGTTCCATCTACAAGCTCGAGCCTGTGCTGGTTCTCAGCATGACATGGTGGTTCAGGGAGTGCAGTGAGTTCATTACAGTGTAATGCAGGTTCAAGAACATCAGTGTCTGTTGGTTTCAGGGAAATATAGCCATTACATTACAGCCCCTCCAGGGCAGAGTTCTGCTTTATTGGTGGTCAACATGTGGAATTAACACGGTGGTTCATGGAGGACTTTAGCCTCCTGGGCAACCAGTTTAAAACCTTTTACAAGCATTGCATTCATTAAGCTACTTTGGGAGGTCACCACCTTATCAGTGAAATCAAGAGAACTGTGGTCTTATTAAGTACAGTTCTCTAGAGATTACTTTTTTACTTTACTTTTACTTCAGAAGTTATACATGTGTTCCTGTTTGGTCAGAACCAGCACAAGTTCTAGCTTGTAGCTGGAACCTCTTTGTGGAGAGGTTACCACGAAGCCTGTCCACAACTCATTAAGGGATTGTTTCAATGTTTATAAACCATCTCTCAGCTCTAACTATGCTTACCCTTCCTATATCTCTGAAACATTGTTTTCAGGGGCAGCAAACTTGATTTGATTAATCAAAATGGTTATTAGAAATGCTTAACAAAACCTTCCTTTAAAACAGTCCTTAAAGTATTGAGAATAGGGCTGCAGGGTAGTATTTGGAAAGAACTGTACGCAAGGATGTTGTTCAACCTTGTCAAGATATTAAGAAACTGCATATTGTGTAAATGTTATTTGAACTGTTGGACTGTATCTGAGTATACTTCATTAACTTGATATTATTCCACTGTATGTCTTGCATTGTTGAATGGTTTCAATTTAAGTCTAAATAAAGGAAACACTTTACTAAAACAGGAAGTTATGCTAGTAGTGCTGTGTGGGGAATCTCCCTGACCTTCCCAGCGTTCCATGGATTTAACGTACTGTATTTCACAGAAATGTCATCAGGTCTGACGAGATTACTTACAAATACCGTAGCAGCTCATTGACGGCAATCCGGCACTAGAGCAACATACTGCAATTGTTACATCATAAACACTTGTTACTAGCTGAGTCATTAACCACAGCATTGAAACTGCATTACTCAGTTTGGAATCAGCTGTCCTTGTCTAAACACTGCTCTACCTGTCTGGTGGTTGGTTTCAGGCACCTCCCATGATGTGTCACTCACACGTACAGTTCTAATGAAGATGTCATGCAAATTAAACATTGTGCTGGATGATGTGATAAAAAGTCATCCTTGTGGAGAAGCATAATCACTCTTCTTGTGTTAAAGGTATTTTGGTTGTTTAGAATATATGGTTGTATGAAGCAAAGAAAGTTTTTCACCTGATTAATTTGAGCACTCTGGTCAGCACACTTACAGTTTTCAAACATCTTCATTGTTCCGTTACTGTATCATCATCACACATGGTTCATATGACATGATTGTACATATGAAGCAATCTAAATGACAGTCCTGTCAGTGAAAACAGTAATGCTGTATGCTGTTTGCTCAGGCAAGTTTTGAATGGGAGTTTCCAATGACTTCTCTGTACTCTTGCGTACCTTATTGCTGGGATCTTTGGTGTATTGTAGGCCTCGGTACTTTCTTACTGAGCAAGGGCAAAGTATTTGCCTGAGGTGATTAACCAGCTTCCCACTATGTCACCATGGTGATAATGGAAGTTCAACAAACAGATCTTGCTCAGCTAGGCCTCCGGTATACTTCCTGTGCATTTGACTGAGACAAACCCAAAACTGGTCTACACCAACCACCCATTACAAGTGAACCAAAAACAGTAAACCCAAACCAACTCCAACCAGAGTTTACAATGAAAATCGGAGATAGACCAGCCCGTTACACATGAAAACGTATTAACAACCTGTCGTGTAACAGCCCACATTCACTGAGGTGCAAATGAAAAAAAGAAGGTTCACAGACCCTAACGATGTGGCAAAATGAATTACCAAATAGAAACTGACATGAAGTTATAGGAGTACCTACAAAATACAACAACATAAGAGTACATTTTACAGGACCCAGTATGAGAGATTCTATACTGATTAGTGAAAAGGACAACCACTTAACTCTACTTGTTATGTTTGTATGAAGTAAAATGAAAGTCCCTTATCTTCCATGTCTGAAGGTGAATCCCCCTCTCCTCCACAAAGAGAATCATTTTGAGACACTGAAGGGATTATTTTATGTTTCTTTACAAAACCTAAAAGCACATGCAAGTGATCAGATGGTGGCAACAATCTGAGAAAGAGGAACAGAAATATTCTCAGTCAGCAAAGAATACAATATGCAATACTTAGGTACTGTACATAGCTCTTAATGCTGGACAACCAAAATAAAACATCTAACAAGTGAACGGCAGCAGGCAGGGGAAGGCAAACGCTGGCAGCTTCTTGCTGAATGTTGCCTTCAAGGCAGGGGGTGGGTTGGTCTGTGATCCATTCCTTTAAGAAACTCCTACATAAAACTGTTCATGTCAGAATGTCTGAAATAATATTCAAATTTAGTGATCTATGGATGGAAACAGTGGATGATCTGCCCTGTAAGGTATAAACTCAACTCTCATTTCACAGTATTTATATTGCATGCAGTACTGTTTATAACATAACATACAAAATATTGTATTTACGTGTAGCCTCATAATCATGTACGTTTTTATTTGTCACCTTAGCTGTTTAGTAGAAGCAGACCAACATATTACAAAAATATTATTTAGCACGGTGAGGTTAAGATTATAAATCAACTGATGTAGGTATGTATTGCTCTGTTCTACCCCTTGAGTCATTGTTTGATTGGTCATTGCACTGCATGTTTTCAAGACCGGACGGAAATTAAGCAGGTAGGTACTGCACAGCAACAAATGTCCTTTTTTTTCTTGTTCTTTGGCAAGTCTTCCTGAATAGCTGTGATACGCCTCCTCCCATTTTCAGGGCAGGGGGTCATGCTACACTCCTTAAGGACCTTCCATGTCACCACATCAGGTGACTCTTTCCGCAGTTTTGCAATGGAAATTGGCCAGAGCAGCAGTTAAATAATGTTCAACATGTTCCAGTCAATGTCTTATGTTCATGCAGCTTTAATCTGAACATTATGAGCTGAATTCACTAGCACCTATGCATGTCAAAGATTATTTTGAACTGAAAATATTCATTCTAGGGTCCTGTATTGTTAATGATACACCTTCACTGCTGATGTATGTGTGAAATACACCTCTTTTGCATTAAGATGCAGTAGGTTAATATGGTGGCTATGTGTGTATGAGCAGAGACGCTATATTCATTTGATTGGTTTCAAAAGGTTTATGATACTCAATAAAACATTGCACGTTTCAAGAGGTACTGTGTCATTTAATAAGAAATGTAATACACTAATATAGTATATTCCAGCACAAGTCAAGCAACTGAATATAATAAAAACATTGTGGACTTACTTGATTGATGAATCCTGAATGATGCCATTTGTAAAAAACATTTGGAAGATGACGAGAGTAAACTGAGTACTCAGCCATTTTGCAATTAAAACTGCAGTTTTGTTTTGGTCCTCTCTGTTGAAGAAGGTCCAATTTAGGCTTTGGATGACCTTTATTGTTATTTTTTTTCCTCAGTTGAGAGCTAGGAAAATGGTGTATGATAAAAAACCTACAAGATACTGTATAGAAATCGAAACGTAAGGGAATAGCCACACAAGACCCAAGACCTGCCTGTCAACAGACGCGTTAAGATTAAATGTATTTATGAGTGGTAGAGGCTAGCCGCAAACTTGCATCGTGTAGAAAATACAAATTCATTAAAGCCCCGAACCACTCCGACAAAGCTGTTCCAAGCTGCTTTCTCCTTACTAGTGAGCTTCTTGGGGAATTCATTGCACTCCAGAATCTTCTTTATCTGTGGTCCGACGAAGACACCTGCTTTGACCTTTGCCTCAGACAGCTTAGGGAAGAAGTCTTGAAGGTACCTGAAGGCTGCCGACTCCTTATCTAGAGCTCTGCCAAATTGTTTCATAAGGCCCAATTTGATGTGCAGTGGTGGCATCAGCACCTTCCGGGGGTCCACCAGTGGCTCCCACTTGACGTTGTTCCTCCCCACAGAGAACTCGGTCCGCTGTGGCCAGTCCCGCCTGTGGTAGTGCGCCTTGGTGTCTCTGCTGTCCCAAAGGCAAAGATAGCAGGGAAACTTGGTAAAACCGCCTTGGAGACCCATCAGGAATGCCACCATTGCAGCCTCTTGATGTCATCTCAGAAAAATGCAGCTATGTATCCACTTAGGCAGCTGGAACTAAACTGAACTGGTGGGCTTAAGGCCCCTGTATTTATACTACTATTTATATTACTGGGAAGTTCTAGAAAGTTCTAGAAGTTACTCCAAGTTTACTCAGCACTGAATCTATCTGGAATGTTCTGGAAAATAGGTAAATTTCAAAATATCACTGTCCTGGTCACAAAAGCAAAGTTTGTGGGGAATAATAGCCATTTTCTATACTTTTGAGGCATAAGCAATTAGGAAATAACACTTACTACCCAGGAGCAAAAAAAAATTGTTACACGGTGTAATCTGGACACTTGTTACTGCTACTGTAGTCATAAACACTCAAACAACAAGATCTAACCTGAAACTGATCAACCATGTAAAGAACATGTAAGCAGAAGCCATGGCACAGTATTATTATAGTGTACAGTACTACATAACATACATACAATGTGGGTCTGTGTGTTCAATACCGAAGGACTGGGACATGGGAAATACCCAAGGCCTTGCTATTATTGTAGCAGTGTATTGGTACCTTGAAAAGTTACTGCAATCTAATTTCTTTATAAAAGCCAGGTAATTCAGCCAACGGAAAGAAGAACTAATTTTATACTCTAACTCCCAACTATGACGACGACAACAACAACAACAACAACAATATTGGTCTTATATAGTGCCTTAAAGAGCATAAGCCATCCCGAACGGTTAACAGAAGCACCGAGGAGAAAACAAATAACAACCTTCTGGATACACTCTAGTGGATGGTGTATATTATATTGTTTATATACACAACCTGACAACTGCTCACGGAAACATTTGATGTCATTCCTCTTTACCAACATAATGATCTGAAACAATGTTTGTTTTGTTTGTTCACACAGGAAGCTCTGGGTTCCTTTTACAATCCTATGTATGCACATATGCACAGGGAGTATCAATATAATAAATATGCAACTTACTGTAAGAATGGGATCATGCTTTGTTATTACTCGGGTACTTCTTACGGTTAGGGTTAAGTAGGGCCTTAATGAATTCACGCCTGAATTTGGATTTGAAATCTGTCTTTAAGTCTATTTACCTTTTAGCAAGGATGTCAGTTTAAGGAAAGTGATAGTTAAATGCCAGTAGAGATTTGTAAAATAATATTTTTAAAATGATTTAAAGGTAGCCAACAGAAGAGGTGTGGATGACAGTGTGGTTTGTAACTGTGAGTGTGGCCTCTTTTATTCATCATGTCCAGTGATCTTTGTCCAAACCAGTAGAAGACAGCAGCTTCTGTGCTCACTGTTCTGATGTCATTGTCAAATTGAAGATATTTTAACAAAATATATAGACTTGAATTTACAGGTATATCATCCTGTCCCACTTCAAATGGAGTTTATATGGTATGGAGGAATCTAGCCAGGCCAGAATGTTGACCTATACTGGAATTTGGCCAACACAAAGGTTAATACCCCTGTCACCATAGTGACAGACATAACAGAGCTTGACTTGACACTATACTTTCCTGAAGTAAATGGTAAACAAACAGATTTTTAAATAAGAATGCTTGTATCCATGGTTGCGTGATTATAACTAATGGACAAGGATGCCTTGTAGCCTTGTTTATTACACAAGGGATTTATGACCAGTGTTTAGCACAATTATACAGTGTATTTATTAGGAAAATAAACACGCCATTACAGTTAGCAGTAATTTATTGGTCAGGGATGGGCAAGCACATATTCCCCCAAATAAGCACCACAGTGTTGTATAGACAATAATTAAAACAATGAGGTATCCTCTCAATAATTCATTTTGAAGATTAGATTTTATTTAGGTTAATTTACCAAGCCACAAAATACACGTACCTTAAACTTTACTACTTTATACGTGGCTTCATTTGTGCTGGATTGCACCGGATTCCAGATCTAGTACCTTTCTGTCTGATAGGTGAGAATTATATAGTTTTGAAATGATGAACCATATGAAATAAAAACATATTTTTTGTTGTTGCATAAAATAACTATATATACATAGCATTTACAATAAAAAAAAAAAAAACTGACAAAAGTGTACTGTGACACTATATTTCAGGATGCGACATCTATGAGTAAGAAAACTAGTAGATTTTTTTACACCCCAAATAGCAAAACACCAAAAAATTGCATTCAACAGTGTCGTCGCTCCTGTTGATCAGATTAGTCTGCCCGCCACTGGTATTGTTCAAACCTAAAGATTATGTTAAAACATGGCCAGGTGAAGGCCAGCATGCAGCTACAGACACCAGCAATACGACATGGAACTCTGATCAACAAACAGATGAGAGCATGATGCATATATGGGAGCTACTGCAAACCAAGGTCAGTACATTCGTTCTAGAAACAAAACTGCTATCCTCTTCCTTAATTATAATATGTAGTACCTTTTTGTTTATATATTAACCCTTGACTTTATACACACTGTATGAACAGGTAGCACATTTAGAGCAAGACTGTCACATGCATTAATTATATTGCATGGCGTAGCCAGACTGACATCTTACACTAGAGTAGAGATGCTCTCCCACTGGAATAACATGAAATGAAAAGATATTTGAATTTTTTAATACAGTATGTCAATCACACTATGTAAATATTTGTATATTCTTTCCATTTACAGCAGAAACATAATTCTATATTCAGAGAGCCAATCGGCTGGACTTGAAGCTTACTGGGAACAGCATTCCTAGCAACAGCTTGTGTTTGCCCTCCAACAGCCCTCTGGCCCGCAATAGGAATCCATAGAAAGATGGATGCCTTGGATAAACTGCCTGTCATAGTTATTCCTCAAAGGGTGTTGCATGGCATTCAGAATTTAAAACAGCTCAAATGCTTAAACAAGGTTGTGAGGCGGCATTTATCAGGCACCTTTGTGGCTTTCTCAGAAGGAGAGGCCAAGGATTGGCTCTTGCTCTCATCCTTATTGCTCAATATTTGCTCATTTTAAAAGACCCTTGCCATGCGTATACAATTTTTGAGACTGCTTTGCATCAGGCACTGTGGATGGTGAACTTCTTCATCAATCCAGCACTTCTCATGAACACAGACATTCATAAAGATAAAAAATACACAAATAAAATACAATTCATCAACATATAGCTACATGTTTTGACAAGAACGGATCTGCTGTGTACAGTACTAGGTGTGAAGGTGTCTGCCCTCTGCCTTACATGCTAATCTGTATTTTATATTTTTTACAGCTGTAACAGAAGGGAAAGATAACTGTTCAGTTCAGTAGTATTGTAGATATGCCAGCCGGCTGCAGTCGGGGGATGAGACCGGTGCTTGTATTCTAGATTTGTTTTTTGACAAAACAAGAAAAGATAGAGAACATATCATGATCCATGTTTATGGGCATTACACATTTATGGGAATAATAGTCTTGTTACTAATTTGCAAAACCTGTTTTATATAAACTAGTTTGGGTGTGGTTCTGTGTGCCTGAAGAATGTGTGGACAAAACAAGATAGAGAACATACAAATATGAAATTTGTAACAATGGGCCCTTTTCACAAAACTCCTTATTCCTTACTGTTTTGATAAAATAAACTAAGTTTGACAAAAATATGATTCCTTGGTGACTCTTTACTGTAACTACAATCATGCACACTTTACTTCAACCATAAATTAAACTGGTCAATTGTAACGCACCAGTGATTCAGTTCACAAGTGGACTAAAGTGCGAACTAGAAAAATTCCTGCATATCTGTACTGACTTAATCCTGATTGCAGCGCACCAAACAGATGATCCCGGTAATTGGTTTAACTGATCAGAACAAGTTAGACAAATAATAAGGACTAACCTACAACTGTGGCCAAAAGTTTTGCATAACCCTATAGAATTAACTAATTGTGCATCATAAAGTCAAATGAAACCTGCTTAATAATGTTACATTAATATATTAAAATGGACATACAGTTTTGTAGTTTTCCATATAGTTAAGAGAAACTGACAAAAATGTATAAATTTGACATTTTGAAATCTAACATGAAATACTGTACTACTATTATGGCTTCCGGTAGACTTTTGTGATATCATTTTGTAGTTTCTTTGATTACATGGTTCTCAGTAAAATATAAAAATTATGTCTCAATCCTAAAATTCTAGGTGATGCAAAACTTTTGGTCATAGCTGATAAACCCTTCTCTACTAATCTGATATGTGGAATTCAATATATAAAGGGATCCCTGATCAAAAAGAAAGACATATTTGTATTACACCAGTGTGATTCAAGCAAAAATATTTAAGTACAAATAAATGTCATTTCATGTCTTTCTGTGCACATTTCAAACTGGCAGATCATACTTGCATTTTAAGCTGCCAACACTGCTGCATAGGCACAGAACAGTTTCATTGCATGATGGACAATTTGTTGTTTATAGTTAAAGCACATTAACTGATTTTACTGCGTTAAACTGAAAACGGTATCAAAGGTACATGCATAAAAACTTTATAACAGGCGCCTATATATATTACCTTATTGCGCAAGACTTTATTCTCACAGATCTGACTGCCTGAATATAACAGACATAAGAAAGTAGTCGTAGTTTTCAAATGACTAATCATTTCACGGGAAAAAGGCAGCTGTCTCTGCAAAACATTGTAGCAGTAAATGCTAAGTTAGTCTTATCCTTCACAGTACTAAATTAATCCACATGAACAGGATCATCACGAATCTGACTTGGTACACTGCAATCAGGATCTAGTTTAGTCTTATTTAGCAAATGATCTATCACTGACAACTGATAACTTCTGGTGGTGGCAGGTTCCAAGTATGTGACAGCACTGCTACTGTGAATGACATCATCACTGCATCATACACCCAATCGGATCAACTTGGCAGACCTGAGCAAGGCAAACCAATCCTCGTTTCTTTGGAAAACAATGAAGGCCTAAATATTTAGGAGTTGGTGACAAATGCCATGCCCATCGTAGTCTTTAACTTCTCAAAAGGAAAGCAAACACAACAGCTACAGCATATTATAAACTAGCAAATAACAATTATAAGGACAAGGCTTCATATTGAATGAGACTTTACTTGATGTCTAAGTACCCTAAACTACAGTAATACCACATCCAATAGTGATTTAAACCCAATCCCTTAAATGCGTTTCATCCCCTCAGTTCACAAAGTAGGTTCGGGTAGCATGCAGTTTGGACGAACACAAACAGGCATCGTATTAACATATCAGAATACTAGGTCAAAAAAAAAAAAAAAAACACTGTTTGAACAAACATCCAATAATTAATAGTCACAAAGTATTTTAACAGTCACAGCCTGAGAAAGATGGATAGGGATCCATCTTATCAAGGAGGGTACCTGTGTGTTCAAAAATGAACCACAGTACGCTTCTTTTCGGCTTTCTCTGATTATAGTTTAGGTTCTTTAAAGTCTTCTAAATAATGAGTTCAATATGAAATCAAATGTGTTTCCACACCGAATACACTTTGGAACAGAATAGTGCACCCCCTATAGAAAGCCGATTCTGAGCACTAAATCATGTCCCACATGACTGCAAAACAAGGTTAGGACTAGTCCACATATATCTAAGCTGTTCACAATTCTTCAATAAAAACAGACTTTGGGGTAGGGAACCAGTAAAATATTCATTATGAAATAGTTAAATGAGGTTTAAAAAGTATCTAGCACTTAAAGGTTGACAATCCCACAAAAAGACCAAAACATTTATATATAAAAAAAAGAAAGTATTTTTTATTTGCCTGAGATTCTTGCAAAATTTTCAGAATCATGACAACTAAATTTACAATATTTATAACTATGAACAATAAGTTAATATCTACAGGCAATTATACACAATGCTACATTTCTAATGAACATTTTACATTTCAAATAACTTTATATAAATGTGTGCAATTTTCTGTACATTAACACAATTTTTTTTTTTTTATATATATTCACTTTTTGGCATTTTACAATTTTTATACATGTTGTATTTTTTTCTTTTTACAAAGTTAGCTTTACACACAGTATCAGTCAACTTACAACAAATGTTCATACAAGCCAAACCTGACACCACTCACATTTTAAACTAATCAGATCTTATCACATACAACATACTCTTTACTCTTGCATGTAAACTCTTTTATGCAAACTAAGTTGCCACTTAAAAGTAAATTCACAACAAAAAAAATCATGCAATATAATCTCAAAGTATAACAAAACAAAATTCAGAGCAATTCAGAAAAGTCTGCAGTAAAGCACAATACACATTGTAGCACCATAGATGCTTCACAGCCATTCTGCACCTCAAACAGTGAGTTTCATGCACAGGCACAGTTTGTTTTTTTGTTCCTGCAAGCTACTCTCATCTTGAAAGATAAAAATAATGTGCAAAATAACTATTTTGGCATTTCCCCTGATATTCAACTGTGTTTTTCAAATGAGGAACACAAGAATGATGTACTTGGCATCATAGCAAGTATTGATACTGCTGCTTTGTGCTTTACCTTCAGGAATGTAAAAAGTACAAACAGAACTAATTAATCTACAATCAAAATTGTATTCCTACTAACTGGAAGCAAACTTTCACAAACCAATATGTTTAAAATCCTAGCATAACAGTCAGCTGCCAAATCAATGCAACCTGTAAAATTATTTCTTACGGCAACATGTCGAAACTGAACAACCACATATAGAAAATGTACGTGTCCCACAGGCACTTGGTTTAGCCCAATATTATGTGAGCAGAACTCCAATGAAGACTGGTGTGGAATCAACAGAAATGACATGTTGTACTAAGACCTCCTCAGTCTAAAACAAGATTCACAGTTGCTACTGTACTGAAAGCCACTTGGGTTTGCGACGGAGATCTTCTGGAAAGAAAGCCCCATCCAGATGACTCATTGGGGAGCTGCTCAGACTCTCCTCTCCACAGCTCATGTCTTCACATGAGTCCTCACTGGTGGGGGGGGACAAGAAGAAATTAGGACCTGAAGATAAATGCATTGTAAACAATTCTATAAGAATATCAGACTTGTATAACTAACTTATGTATAGTTCTGCTCATGTGTGTATATTGTAAAAGGTAACTTTTTTTTACACTAACATCTAAATATGAACCAGCCCTTATACTTAATGACAAGAAAAAAAAAAAGAAATAGATTAAAAGAACTAGAAGTAAAGGAGATTAGAAGCAAAACAAGACCTCCTGAAAAATATGAATGTCGATCAAGTTGTGTTTGGCATCCAGCCATGTTCAAGGTTTATGTAACTGATCAGTAACTGTATCCCCGTCATTGTAAAATTAACTGTGACCCAGACTACAAAAGCAACATAAGGAAGATTCCATTTTTAAAGATATGCACATATAAGCACACAGGCCTAACTATAAAGCAATATTCTGCACCACACATTTTTAAAAGCAATCACTCCTGCAACAGTGGAAAGTGATGCTGCTTGATCCATTTATTTTTTGGTAAAAACTATAATGCTCCATAATTAAAGCTTAATTGTCAGTCACCAGTTTGAAAAAGCTGAGCTTCCTAGTCCAATAGCATACCTTTCACTCTCATCCCAGCCTCCCTCAGGAATTGTCGGCAGCTCTGGAATACAGCAGTAACTGCTGTGCAGACTCTGAGCTGTTCGCCTGGAAACAATCCACATCAATTTCTTGTGATCGGGTTTGCTACATTCAGGTGAAGAATATTCTGCCAAACATTTAGATACCAATTCTCTCCAGTACAGCAAATCCCCATCAACAATCTAGTGACAAAAAAAGTTCTTGTTAGTCACCAGATTTCAGTTAAAATTTAAAAAGCCATTTGCCTATATTGCAAGAGTTATTGAGCTAGTTTAAAAAGAAATGCAAGGCAGTGTATGCAACATTTCAGTTTCAAATAAAACTTATTCATGTTGCAATTAGTTACCAATCTAAACGAATACACAGTCTCAGCACACTGAAACTGTAATACAGTCTTAAATGACACTTGTTTTTTGTCTGTCCAGCTTACCCTTGAATGTTTCTGAACAAGCTGTGCAGTTTCACACAAGTCTCGGGACTTCAGGGATTCAATCTCCAGAGTGAGCAGAGACAGGGCTAATACTGATGGCTGGAAGGAAAATGTATATATATATATATTAATGTCTATTATTCGGAGCAATTTATCTTCAGTACCGGAATTATACAAATTAAATTAAAGATCTGAAACTTACTTTTGCCTTAGAGAACATAAATCGACAGTAGCAGGCTTTTAGCTGGGCTTCGAGTTTGTCGAGATTCAGAATCTCCTTTCTGAAAAAGGAAACGCAGCACATTTGAGCATCTGCTCGGTCATCGCAGTTAACATGTACATTGCAAAAAAGTACAGGATTTCAATAGCAGCAATCAAATCAATTAGTGTTTAACTTTCCAAAGAACTGCCCAAACAAAAATATAATTTGTACCTGTGTGCATGTATTATATTTGTTACAGCAAATGCATATATTTCAAGATGTAATAATTAACAAGAGATATCAAGAAGCTAAAATATTAATTTAAACAGATGCATGCCAACTTCTAACTGGAAAGTCCCTCTTTAAATTGTGGATTCTTGGTGATAGCGATTCTCCTTTTATTCACAGCCCACAGCCTTCCATTTCTAATTAAATATAGTGACATTGGATGCATGCTTAAAACAAGAAGCCTACCTTTCTGAGGTATGTGAAAGTGCAACAGCGTGGTACAAGTGCAAAAAGGTTAAGGCAGTTATAGCTTTAAACTGAAACTTCAGTTTTTCAGAAATGATTTTCTCCATTCTTTTGAGGTCTGAAACAGTGCATTTGCACTGACTGATGCGGATTATGTCATGGGTGGGCGGAATATTACACTGCTCTTCCACTACTTTAGCTGCAATGTTGAAGCAACAGACTCCAATGCAGGACAAGTGTTTGGGCTGCACCTAAGCAGGATAGAGAGAAACAGAATACAGAGATATATTGGCATGTGGTCAACTGTGCACATTACCTTATCTTTTGCTTCTAAATGTGTTCAATGACTTTACATTCATCTCAAAACTTCCTCTACTGGTACATACACTTTGAATGAATTTATATATTTATACACATACCTATAAACAACTAATTAACTATTACTGCAAATGGTGTAATGCTACCTGTACTAGCTAATCAGTGAATTATATGTAATTAGTCAAGCCCAACTAAACAAGGCAACAGAAATATTGAAGTAAAGGTCTTAAACTGTATATCCTGTAAGTACAACTAAACAAGCAATCAGAAGATGCAATGGTTATTTATGTATTTAAGTTTTACCTTCATCATTGCTAAAAATCTATCCAGCAGATTTACAGCGAGGACAAAGGTCTCCGTACTAAACCCAAAAAAGTTCGTCAAGCTCCAGAGATCTTCAACTTTGGCATCTCTGCGTTTTGCTGAGACACAGTTGTCATTCTGCATATTAAAAGCATATATATGTATTAGTAAACGTACATATAGATACACATTCAATTTAACTAAAGTATTATTTCTCAGCAATACACTTCACAAATCTATACGTTTTAAAGCTCACCTCTGGAGCAGACTCAATCAGGTTTAATCCAGTTTGCTTGGGCAGGAAATTCGTCTCCTGTTCTAGATGCAGATTAAGCTGTTTCAGGTATTTCAAGGCTTCGTTACTATGGGCTGTTAAATCCTTCATCCTGAGCAGAGGGAAAAAATAAACAGTTGAGATCGATTCGTTTTTATAAACAAAACGCCCTGGCTTTAGTTGTAAAGGGGGAGGGGTATACAAAGCCCTCCCCTTAGTTTAGATTGACGTCTCTGGCGTTACAGACGGGTGTTGTCTTCAGATCACGTACACCACGGATATGCCGCTTGCAAAACAAGAACGAAAATACGCAATTCGCCTAAAAATGTTGTCTAATTTAAACCAAAACTAAAATAAATCAGAGTGTATCAACTTCACAGCCCAGGAATTAAAAAAAAAAACCTAGCCATAAGAAATGAGAAACAAAACAATGTAAACAAGATTTTCTGTTTGGTGTATTACATACTGTAACACCGCAGCACAGGTACTTTATTTCTATATCTTTTTTTACCCTAATAACATTCCGGCCATAGCGTTAAAAAAAAAAAAAAAGTAACATTAACTATGTTTGTTATACCCGGAGTACAAAACAAACACCAGCGATATTTTCTGTCACCACAATGTACCTGATTAAAAAATAAAATAAAAAAAACACTGCAAGCACCATGTGCAATTAAATTAAACATCTAAATTTGCAGTACAGAGATAATGAATTCACAAAGCATGAAACAGTAAATACATGAACCTGGGTTACGCCCCCCTTATTTGTTTGAAGAACTAGGGGACCGGGGGGGGGGGGTCGTTACTGTATCCATGGCATTTTTTTTTCTAGGAAACGTTCTTTTTTCAATTAAATTAACCAGAGTAACAATAGCATGAATAAAACGTACCGGTTTAGCCTAATTATTGTATTTATATTGATAAAAAAAACATTCTACACAGTTCGAATATGGATCAATATGCCCTTTTTGCACTACAGTACACCCCTTCATCGCAACAAAGAAATAGACATAACAATAACATATATATGCCAAGGTACTTAAAATCACAATCACAACCTTGGATCTGGTAAATACATTAAAGCTGTTTAATTAACCCCCCCCCCCCCCCGCTTTTACTGTAAAAAAAACAAAAACAAAAAACTTTAAAAATAGATTATGGTCGGATCCAAGGATCTAGTTTACTTTTAGATATACAGTGTACAGTTGTTTTAAACCCATAAATAAATAAATGAAAGGCAAACATTTTTTAAACAACTTCATGAGAAAATGTACTCTACTTACTGTCTATCAGCAGTAAATAACAGAACTACACTGTAATTTTTTTTAGCCAACAGAGAAAATTAAAATAAAAATAAAAATAAAAAAAACAACGTACACACACAGTAATGTCTGTCAACACTGTAAACTCAATTGTGAGTAAATATGTGCCTCGTCATATAATTTCCTTACACATACATAATACGAACATTATAGCGAATTATAAAAACAGAAACTGTAAAATTACCTTTTCGGGGATTATTTAAATATTCGGCTATCCAAAAGAAAAATGAAGAAGAAAAAAAAAAAACACCCTTGCGTATACAAAAAATCTCGTTAATTTTTAAGCTTCCATTGTGTGTTTTTGTACTAATAAAATATGTTTAAAATAACATATTTTGCTCGGTTCTTTGCTCTTCCTTGTCTGCTCGTCTCGGTATATAAATTGCTCTTGTTGTTATTCTCTACGCCTAGGGCTTTACGTCATAAACTAGCGGAAGACTACAACAAGTTCCTGCCACAAAATATAGTCCCTGTTGTTTTAATTAAAATATTTTACTAACAAGCACCTAATTCCCATAAATCAGTTATAACATCTATATGTTACAGTTTCACGATTTTTTTTTAAAAAAGGAATATATACATTTTAATGTACACGTCTTTACATTATTCTTTCTCTGTTAAGCGGAGTTATGGGTCCCGTGAGGCGGCCGAAGCACTACTTTTAAATCTCCTAGTTTGTCTTGTGTGTTTGAAAAGTCCGCCGAAAATATCGTATGCTGGTTGGTCGTTGGGATGGAAATCTAGACTCATGATTGGTCAGAGGCGTTTTATTAGCTGGACGAGATTGGTTGATATTATCAGACACCATTCACTTTCATTGCTAATACGATTTGTCGCTGGACAGATTTAGCTATAAAGGTATTTTGTAGATTGCTGTTTTATGCAAACCAGCTACGGGAACCCCAGGACCCATCCATCTTTGGTCTTTTACTCCAACTCACATATCCGTGACTCCTAAATAATATTAAACTGTTTGTCCATGTCGGTATGTCATGTAAGCGATACATCTTATTGAAGACCTGTTTTAATAAAATGTATTTCTTTAGCTTACAAAGTACAAACATTTTCTTTTTAAATAGTACACTTGAGTCATAAAGCCTTTGCATTATAAACGTTTTCTAAAAAAAACAAAAACAAAAAAACAAACTAAACATACAATACAAGTTGTAGTTTAGAATTTTTAAATTCTTGTTCATAAAATTATCCTGTTCTGAAAAGGTAATGTCACTCTGATTATCAAAATTAAGTGTTTTATTATTATTATTATTATTATTATTATTATTATTATTATTATTATTATTATTATTATTTATTTTACTATTTTAACAATATAAAAGATGTAGTGTAACGGTCATATTCAACTCTTCAAACTGGAGGTTCACAAAACCAACACAATTATTCAGGGCCAAGGCACAGATGATACTGTATCACCTTCAGTTCCCAAACATTTTAAAATACAGTTTTATCACATGTAAGTATTATAAAACACACATGATCTTAATTCAAACAGCTCCTTCAAAGGGAAAGGCTCCAGACTGGTTACGAAAAGAAGAAGGTGAAAGATCAACCAGTCCCATAGGACACTAGGTAACTTCCACCATAAGCGTGGGCTGGAGAGACCAAGTTTTACCAGCCTGCAAACCCAACCGGGGCTGACAGAGTCCCAGTTGAAAACAATTTGATTGGTTGCAGATGGAAATGAAGGCTGATTTCAGTTTGCTTTCAAGTCAACCTGAGTGGAAGATGGAAATGTGGAAGAGTCCTCTCAAAAGATGTTAAATAGGATCAGTATTTATGACAGTGTGAACACTATGAACAATGTGTACCTCAATGGGTTAGATTCTGACACAGCAGGATAGAAGGAATACAAATATAAGTGCCACGCTGGCCATAGAAGGGATGTATAACACCTACTACAATTTGAATGGCCATAAATATCTAGTCATCCAAAAATTGCTCCCCAGGACTAATTTCGATATGCATTCTTACGCGTTTACCTGGTAGTTCAACAATAATATACTTTCATGATACCAGGAAGTGAGATAAGGTCATTCACCGCTGGGTATGTCCTATATTTGCTCTAAAAAAGCAGGGATGACCAAAGCTTTAAATTATTTATTTATTTATTTATTTATTTATTAACTTTTTATTTGCACTTACAACGTGAATTTTGTTGTGGTAAAATAACACGAATCAAAAACAAGTAAAATTCAACAAAATGGAAAAATTTGACGAGTACGACACAACAAAACATTCACCCAAGATCACATGCGTATATATATATATATATATATATATATATATATATATATATATATATATATATATATATATATATATATATATATAATATATAAATTGTTGATATATGATACTTTTTTTTTTTAAAAAATTAAGACCGGATATTTTTCAGAAGGAAAACTTTAAAAAGAGTGGTTTGAGCTTAGCAATGATTCATGTTTTCAAAACATGTGTTCTGTTGGGTCTTATTGGCTGACTCCACTTATACAGTGTATTTGCTGGTTCCCAGTGTATGTATGGTCAAAAGTGTTTAGAGAAACACAATGGTATGTGGTAGCAGAAAACAGTCCACAGAGATGCTGAGAACCAATGGGCAGTGCCCTGCACAAGATGCAGCATACATGTATTGGGGTTTGTTTATCATCTGTATAGATTACATTGTAAGCACAAAATCTATTTTCCCTACCGGGGTTGAAAATTGAAAGTGCAGAGCCAGGGATAATAAAAACAAAACTAGGGAATGTCTTCCCTCCTGAAACTGTGTGTGTGTGTGTGTGTGTGTGTGTGCGTGTGTTTGTGAAAGATTTGCTGTGTAAAACCTATAATATCATTGCATTTAGTTTAGTTTGCATGGATTTACATTTTTTTTTTTTTTGTTTCACATTAAAATATACATCAGCGAACGTAATGTTAAGCTGAATTGAAGCGTAAAGTGAGTTAAACCACCCGAGATTGTGGGCTGAAGGAATCTGACAGAAAATTAAGAGTTTTGTTTTGCAGCCTTGTGGACAAAGATAAAACCAGTGCGTGAAGTGCGTCGTTCTTCTCGCTGCAGCCAGTTGTGTACAGTAGACATACTATTCAGTAATTCATGGTATTCTTTGAAAAAAGTCAAATAACTACTTCAGAATAACGACAGGATTTGTGGAGCAAAGTGTTAGTTCTTGTATACTGCAGAGTTACCAGTAAGTGAACCACTCCCTTTTACTTTAGAGGTTTGAAGTGAGCCTTAAATGTGCAGCCACTGCATGTCCCCACTCCCACAGTAAACGCTTAATCAACCTTTGAATCACAAATTGGCATGCAGATTTCAATCAGCCCATTTCATCACTCCATTCAAGATGTCCAATGAAATTCCACGACTGCATCCCCAGTGCAGTCTTTTCATTCATCTGTTTTATTTTGGTGGAGGTGGGTCACAGTTGTCTTGTTTTGTACTTTTTCAATACTGTAACTTTACTACTTGTATCATGTTTTGAACCACAACTCCCTGCAAGACAAGGGCTGTCTAAACTGCTTCTCTGCACCATCTAAAACATTAACTGACGGCCAGTTAGCAGATATGTGTAAACTTTTAAGGAGTCATGACCACACTAGTCCAGTACTTCAGTGCTCAAGTGAGTTATGTTTCCAGTGCTCCTGTATGAAACCGGGAATATCAGGAAAGTCTAACCATGCTTAAAATACACACTGAAAACATGTCCTATTTGCAAAGAGTTTTAAGTTAGGTACAGTACACTGACGTGTTAATATTGTGTTATACAGATAGAGTTTGTCATTTGTCCACGCCCTGTGGTTGCTGCTGAGCAAGTTAGGGCCACCTCTATTCCCTCTAATATTGTGGCATCATTATTGCAAGGTATTGTTGAGCCATCTGTTTGCAGTTCAGCCCTTGGATAAATGTGTCGATTCACAACCTCATTACATCACCTGACAAGACTCCATGATTCCCTGGTTCCAGAGGTCATCACCTCTGCTCACTGCAGTCACCTCAAGGATGTTAGTTATTTTGAGCAGTTATTGCAATAACATGTTCTTTATGCAGAACCCCTTTTTACCCATATATATGCTATGGTTGCAGGTAGCTGAATATATTTTTCTAGTATCCAAGTGTTTGTATCTTATACAAACTCGTAAAGCTTCTCTCCCCCCTTTTTATGCCCATGAAGACCAAAACATTAATACATGTTATTATATTTATTTTAATGCCCTAAACAGTGCTCTGGTCTAGGCTGCAACATACATACTGGTTGCATTATAATGTTAAATTAATCCTAGTGCATTCTGATACCAAAGTCCAATATTACCATACTTGGTTGCTACATCACAATTCTCACATGCATTGGTATTGATATGACCTTCCATGGGAATAAGGTTGTCTCCATACGCTAACCCTGCTGTCAGAGGCTGACACCACATATTACATGTACTACCTTTTGTCAGTCATATGTGGTCCAAACAGAATAGTCCATTGTGTCACCGGAAGTAATGATCTGGCCTTTTTACAGTGATAAATTGTATTGGGTATTTCAATAGGGGTTGGGTATGGTGTACTTCTATTCTGACAAACCCAAAGATGTTATCTTTTGCTATGACGTGCATAACTAGGCATTCTCAGCTATCTCAACTTGAACGCATTCACACCACCTCAAACTCAAGTTCTGGTAATCTGACCTCCTCTACTTCCCTTCTGCTTCCTCTTCCTTCTCTGACCTCTCCATCTCAGTCTCCCTTGACTACCACTCTCTCTCCATCTCCTTCTGCTAAAAAACTAGGTGTTACTCTCCACCCCTCCTTCTCCTTCTCTCAACACATCTCTTCCCTGACACGCCCTTGCCATTTCTTTCTTAGCAACATCTACCTAACTGTCCTTTTCTCACTACTTATTCCACTCCACTCCTAGTCCAGGCTACTGTACTCTCCAGATTGGTTGACTGTAACTCTTTGTTGGTCTCCCTGCTTCAGCTATCCACCTCCTTCAGCTCATTCAAAATTCAGATGCTCATCTTGTGTTCTCCCAACCTCTCTACTCTCATGCTACCCTTCTGCTTCGCACCCTCCACTGGCTACCTATCTCTGTTCACATTCAATTCAAGACCCTTGTTCTTGTCTACCACTTTCTTCACTACACTGCTCCCTCCTACCACCAATCCCTTGTGTCTCCCTACACCCCCTCTTGCCCTCTCCCTCCTCCTCTACTGGCCAACTGGTCATGCCTTCCCTCCACTCTCCATTCTCGCCTTGTCTTCCCTAGCCCCTCTGTGGTGGAACCAGCTACCAGAGAACTTCAGGACTGCTCTGTCTCTCACTGCCTTCTTCCGCCTCAACTGCACTGGTAGATCTCTGAAAAAAATTTCACATTATGCGTGTACTGTATGTGTGTGACCAAAGCATTAGTGGCTTCTCAGCTGATGAACAATCTTTGCACTACTGCACACACACCTACACACACACACACTATACACACACACCACAACACCTATAAGTCGCCTTGGATAAAGGTATAATATATATATATATATATATATATATATATATATATATATATATATACACACACACACAGACACTGTATATCATGTTTGCTATCACGTTATTCACATGCATCTTTCAAAACTGCAAATTTGAAATCAACTGCTCATGGATTTTGTTCCCTTTAAAGAACAACATAGTGACGTTGTGCATAACTATAAGCTTTTGACCCTATATTCAAAACCAGCTTTGAGGAAGAGCAATGTACACAGAATATGTGCTTTCTATTAAAAGCATATATAGAAAAATGTAGTGAAAAGAAGGAAACACTATGAAAGAAAGTAGTAAACACACCAAGTAACGTTTTAATTAAAAAACACATGATTGTAGAACTACAGCATTAACATTTGCCCTCCTCATCTCATACAGAACTCCTGAAATAACACGTAAGGGGGAGGAGGAGTGGTGAAACCACAACACGTAACAACACAGCCATTTCGAAGATACATTCGCCTCAGAAAATAGTCCAGCACAAAAACACATACATTTTGCACACTGAAAGTAATAGACTAAATAAAATTCGACACTTTATTCATTAAAACATCGGGTTACATTTATCGCGATGCTGCTTGCACTCATGGAAGTGTGCCTCTTTGTGGTAGTATATGTAAATTTCAAAGAGGTTTGGCCGAAGTGGGTTGGTCCTTTCTTTCCCTTCCGCCCCCTTCTTCGGAAGTAGATTGTCTGTGTCCCTTTCTTTTTATTTTTATTTTAAGGTTTGCCTTAGAAGGTTGGTCTTGTTTTTTCCTCCTTTTTAAGGATAACAGACGCCAATATGGAAGAGTAAACAAAAAGAAGAAGAAAAAACACATTTTCGTTTTTTACTTCATTTTAATGGACCGGATGATCGCCAGGTCAAACTGTGAATCTCACAGCTTTGCAGGGGAGGTGAGGACAAATATAATCATGTAAACGCATTATTTACATAAATATTTCAACTATTTCAACTATTTTAAACAATGTTTCGGTTGGACTGAATGAACGGAGACCAGCCCCCAAAAAACTAGAGGTGTATTTTACATGTACTAACTGAAGTCTTTCACTCTTCTTAGCTTACTCTGCTTGTAAAACTGATCAGTCATGTAATGCATTATTATTAGTAACTTACAAAAAACATACACACCAAGGTTTAAGTTAATTCGTTAATTGCCAGTGTTTGTCACGAAAAGTGATGTGGTTACTTATTGTTTGGGCATTATTGGTAGTATTGTTTTAATAATAACTAATTCTCTCTATGTAATATGGGGGCTAGGGGCAGCTAATTCAGTTTCTTCAACTGTTATAGATAAATGTAAAATAAAAACAGGCACAATACACTTGTAATTTTTCATAAGGAAAGATTAACTTATTTGTAACAATGTATTATTATTATTATTATTATTAATCAGTAGGTACCATATAGTTTAAAATGTGTTTTAGAAGAGAGACCTGCTGTTGAATTCTATTTTCTTAATCATTAATGTGCATTTTTGTAAAATGGCATAATAATTTTAGTTATCAAATTCAGGACACCTTGCCAATACATGTTTGCAAGGATTTTTCATCCTCTGCCCAAATGACTGATACCAACCAGGGAGAGAATATATTGGTCACTGTCAGAAGTGGAATGTTACTGGCTTTATGACTGTGATGTGAGCAAACAGATTTCCCCTCAGATATCAAAACACATAATATTGATGTGTATCATAAAGTTACTGCTCTGACCATGAAGTTCTGCTTCCCCCAGTCCCAGAGTGATATTCAGTCAGTTCCCAGAGGAGTTCTTAGTCCTAAACCCAAGAAAGACATTTGAATGGAACATCAGAAAGTAACATTCAGACTGGTTAGTTGGAATATGGAAACATTGGAAACACCCCCTTAACACTTTACAATGTACAGTAGTGTCGGATAGCCTGCCTATTGTGTCTGAAGCAAACTAGGCCCGGGGGTGTGTTGGTGCACTGCACTCAAGTGCTGACTGTCTGCCTTTTAGATTTTAGCTTAGGAGCCTTTAACTACATTTTCCATCAAGCAGTCCCTAAGTCAAAGCAATATACTTTTACTTAAATTTCTATAAACTTCTGTGATGCCCCTAAAAAACTCTACTCCATGAAGTATGCCATAATTTTATTTTGACTCCCTGTTGCTGTAAGTGCCCCTGTTTGCAATACATGCAGTGTATCACAGGTTTAGCTAAGTGGTGTAACTAAGGCTGCATTATTACTGAGCCAGAAGACCCATGCTTAATTCTCATAGAACATTTTACAGTCATAAACTAGCTGCTCTTCAGGGGGACATTTGAATATAGGGATATGCTAAAAATCATTCTGATTCAGAAGTACTGTATTAGTACTGTAGTACTAAAATAAACTTGGTTATAAAATTATACTTTTGACATGACATCTAGGTTTTTCTACTGCCAAGTGTAGAATTTCTTTTTGGTTAAACAAGACACAGTCATGACTTATATGCACTTTCATATTGAACCTGAAACTAAAAATAGCATACTTAAGGTTTTTTATTCTCTTATTTTTTAGATAGTGTTACTTTTGTTATTTTCTCATGGAATTTCACTGCAAGTTCCGATGCTTTACCTGAAACTGGACCCTCAAATTATTATTTTCATTTTTTTTTAAACTAAATTTAGAGTCGCCAATTATTATTTTTCTTTTATTTCCCCCAATTTGGAAGGTCCAGTTTTTTCTCCTGACCGCAGCGAGTCCCCACACAGCACAGACGTTCTGTGGGTGTGTGAGCGTCCTCTGATCTCACAAGCCTAATGCCAGAGTCGCTTTTACGCTGAGTAATCCAGAGCAGAGGTGGGTGGGCTGCTGATCCCGGAGAACAGAGAGCAGCCCTGACTCTTATCTACTAAGTATGTTCGGTGTTTGGCCAGTAGGGTTTGCTGCTCCGATACAAGTCATGGACTTTGCCTTCGTTTAACCAGTTTAATTGAAAAGTATTCAAATCCATGAATTGCATAAATGGGGGCAATACTGTACAGTCGGGTACATCAACAATATTTGTTCCAGGACACACACGTAACTTCTGCATATTGTTAAAACTTTTCTATTATAATTTAGAAAATAGCATATTAAAAGAAACAATTGAATAACTGCCCAGGTACTTAAAATATACTTGTTTAGTTTTTTTTATTGTTTTGTTTCTCTTAAAACAGGGCCTTTTGACTTATGTTTTCAATATACTATGGAAGAGAGTTCCAGGAAAAGGGGTCATGTATAGAAAAGCCAGTTTGTCTTTTTGTTTTGTTTTACTAGTTGAGGTCTGGTGAGCAAAGGTACTGCACACAACTCTTGTTTCTGTTTCTTTTTATCAGGTGATGTTGATGCAGTAGATAATGGGCTTTACATACACTATCGGTCCACTGGGGCGCTTTGCATTCACAAAGCATAGATGCACTTGAGGTCCTTTCCTCATCATCCCTGAATGTTGCCACAATATTTACCTGTGTTTCATGTCTTTAAGCAATGATCAACTTTGTTGAAATACTGAATTTTCAACTTGACGTAGGATGCTAAGGTGGATTATGTCTGCAAAAGACTTTGGAAAAGCATCATTCAGTGTTATCCAGCAGCAGGAGATCAAGATGTACAGACCAGGTGCAGACTCAGATTACAACCCATCAGTTAGATATGGGGATTTGAACTCACAACTTTTTTGTTAGCATTAAAAAGATTTAAGATGGATCTAGTTTTAGGTCAGACGAGCAGCTTAATGTGACTCATAAAAAAACCAAAAAAACATGCTGTATGCTTCACTGCTGCATGAGGTTACTGAACACAGGCTAAAAATGAAGTGATAGGCAGAAATAGTATTGATGGAGTATAATAAAAGAGAATCTGCCTTGAGTCTTTGCATGAAAACACTGTTTTGTTTGAGTCAAAGAAAACGAGTGATCAGAAAATGTAGTAAGAGGCATTGCAAGTTTCAGTTGAGGCTTATCTTAAAGGCTTTGAAAAGTCATCATGTGTTGATTGCTTTCTGTTGGGTCTGGAGTCTTTCATTAGAGACTAACTCAAGTCCCCTTTCAATAATGCATACTGGAGATTGCTTTCGACGTGAATGGGTTTCTTAGGATGCTGAGCACTTAACTCGGCACTGACAGTGAAATGAAGTGATTCATTAGAACCACTGATTCACCGGCTTGAAGGGTATACCTTTAATCAGTCGTAAAACCCTCAATTGTGTTTTTACATAATGAGGGACCCTGGCTGGGAATTATATTTTCTGCTGGTACTGACTTGGTGTCAGCTGGAGTAAGTACCAGTATGTTTAGTGAAGCATTTTTGCTAAAAGAAACAAAAATTAAACAACCATTTTAAACAGAAAACAGTTTTCTCAAAGTTCATACATTGATATGAGTTTTTTGTCCCATTACTTGTGTTTTAGGTAGCTGTATCCAGTGGGGTGGTAGGCGTATCCAAGGGGTGTCATGAAGTTTTCAGGACCCTTGGAGAGCCAGAGATTGTCTTTCCTTCTGGAAATGGCAATCTCTAGGGAAGCACAGATGTGGAAGGTGTACATGCCAAAAAATCCAACCAATCAGGTAATTAACAGCTCTTACACAAGATACTTTTGCCTGTGTACATACTCACACACAGACATCTCAGTGCTACCCATTTATAACACCATAGTTTATAGCCAGTTAAGAGACTTCTACTGTGTTTGCGTTCCCCTTATAGTATAAAGTGGAATGGCATTTTAGGGCAAAAGGGAGTGATGGCTGTGTCACATTAGAATGAAGCACTATAAATAGACAACTGCATAAAACAGACACACAAAATAAAGTTATGTGCTTATGTATGCTATGTGCTTTTGGTTTCCCTCCGCTGATTTGTCTGGGAGATCTGTTTTGATACAAAAAAGGTGAGTACTAGCATCTGTTGTCCAACTATCTGCCCATGGTGAAAGTCATAGTTTTGTGGAGCTTGCTCTCAGCTGATTGCAGTAGCATTGTTGTTGTTTGTGCACATTTAAACTGCTATATAAATGTATCTTCGATCTTATACAACAGCATTTTTTTTTTTTTTTTTTTTTAAAGAAACTCCTCAAATGCCCTTGACCTAGTTGTTCAGTACAACAAAGGCAGTGCCTCAGAAAGTTTAGTGGTAACATGGAAAGTAATATCTCCCTGATATGAGAGAGACATGAGATTGAGACAGTGGATGGAAAAGTTAGCACTTGACATGGTAAGATAGTTGTTCCTGTAGCTGCAGAGCGAACAAATAAATACGTGCCCTGTTACAGTATGTTAAAGAATCGGCCCAGTGCTTCCTTCTGCAGGGATTATAAAATAACCTGATAGGAAACCACAAACCGAAAGGGTTATTGCAACAGAGTTAAGACTGGGTGTTATATAATCTACAGTGTTGAACTTTCCTGAATGTCAGAGTTTCTCCATTTAATTAATTAACCTGATTACATAACAAAATATATGCATAGGTGCAAGAAACCAGAAACCATTCATTTTACGGGTTGCTTCAGTATTTGAAGTTTAAGTGCCAGCTCTTGTTTTTAAAGGGCTTTGTGAGTTGGCAGACACATCTGTCGTGCTCTGTATAACAGGTGACATTTTGTAAAATGGACATACATACCATGCATACTTCTCAAGACAATTACATGTGTGCTTGTCACTAATGCACCTTTCTGTTTATTCTTCTAGTGTGTTTTTTTTTTTTTTAATTCCCCACAAAAATCTGGAAGGTGACATTGAACAGAATATTTAATTTCAACTTGATTGCCGTTATTGTATGCTGCTCAACCACAGGATACAAGTTGTTATTGTTAGCTTTCCTGACCAATTGAATAATAGCCAAAATATATAAAACATGAGCCCAGGTGAATTGTGTTGGTACCAGTGTGTTAGCAACTTGTTCTGATTATCTGTACAGGCCACTAACACCTCTAATACCACTAATACAGCCAGCTTGAGTTGACTTGAGTGCACTTGAATTGCTATGATTTCTCACATAACTTGGTGTTTCCATGTTTTTCTGAGTTATCACTAGAGTTGGACAGGAAATACTACTGATTTTGAATTTGTTGTGGATGGTATTATAGTGAAATTTCTCAACGATTTAAAAGATAAACGCATCTAGATATTTTTGCACGTGTTTCTATATCACGACATAATCATCCATCTATCTGTGTGCTATTTTTTTAATTATTTATTATTATTATTATTATTACAGTAAAAATGGTGTTCACGAACCCAGATGTATAGTTATGTTCCTGCCCCTACAACATTTTTGATTGACATTTAATGATGTAATTTCCTCCCAGCCCGGATTCAGACTTTACAATTCAGGCCAGCCTGAGGAGTGAAGTCAGACCACAGAATTTGGGAGCCAACTCGAGTAATTTAAAAAAAATAGAGATGGAGGTAGTGTGAAAGCACTAATTAGCGTAGTCTTTCTTATCAGCCAGCCACAAGCAGTAATTAGATTACTGGGGTCCTGGCAGTCTGGCTAAGGCTCTGTTGAAAACAGTGGAGGGAGATGGGGGGGGGGGGAATCTCAAATTGCACAGGATCTCAAATTGCTGCCAAGGGGAGGGGAAGTTAATTTGCTTTTTTTGCATTTTCTATAATTAAATTCCCCTTTACACAGAGAAATCATGTGAAACCCCAACAGTGCTGATTGTAGAAATATCTCTGATGTGCTGTTTCTTGGTTTTTGAGTTTGGGTGTCAGCTTGTTTAAAGCAGTTGAAAGAAAACCCAGTCATTTAGGTTTTCCAGGGACTGACATTAAAGTAACAGTAACAGGATAACTATAGGCTACACTACCCGGAGGTAACTAGGAATAGTTCTGCTCGTGTCTTCAGAATGGTGTGTTTGTCGAGTTGTCAGCTGTGGATGAGCCAGGTGTCTTTCTGTTCTTTAGAGCATCTGTACAGGGTCAGAGATCACAGCAAACCCAGTCTGCAGAGCGCAGCGAGTGCACACCCCCTGCCAGCACCCTAAACGCCTAAGCCACCGAATGCCAGATGCTGCCACTATTGTACTGTAGCAGACACGGCTGTCTCCCAAAGCTGTATTTGCATCAATATTGCAGACTGCTGCCTTATGATCAGCTCAAATGTAAAGGCCAGCTCAGCATTAAGACCATTTTACTCCTTGTTTTTGTTGTAATGGAGAGCTTCCGCTGTATTAGGAATTTATACTGTATGTTTTGTAACATGGAAAGTAATATGCTAATAAAGCTAGATATCTTTAATGGCAACAGCTGTTTGAGTGATGTAACAATTGCAAAAACTGCAGCTTGTATAACTAGCGCCAGAGAAGCAGTCGTGCTAGATTTGACATAATAGCCTGTATGTGTAAGCAAAGCACTAATGGATGTTGTTCTCCGGTTGGTTTTGGCATTATTTGTTGCTTTTGTGTAATTTATTGCACCTCCTTCTCAATTCTCATGTCCATAGTATTGCTCCCTGGCTGCTTCTGTGCTATTTAGCTTTACCTTTTGTTTGTGTCTGGTCTGTAGTGCAGTTTTTAATGTATGCATGCTCGCTCTTCATCTTTGCTCCTTGAGTGTTTAACTGGGTGTTTGCATCTCATTCTCTCAAATGAGCAACTGATGTGCTTGCATTCAAGTGCCACAGAAATGTACCCCATGTACAATGAAGACACTGGTAAAATTAGCTTGTTTTAGCAAAATGTCTTCTAATGCTAGAATACCAGCTGCCGTTGGAACTAACTTGATGGAGATTTGAAATCAGACTTACTCATTTCCATCAGCAGGAGATAGAGAGCAAATAGATTTCAATAGGGACTCTCTCAGCCCCAGTTAGGATTGCGGGCTGGCAGAACTTGATCTCTTCTGGTAGAATTGGTAGTGGAAGTTACCCAATGAGCATCCAACTCGAAAGACACAGATTTTAAATCTCTGACTACAGAAGGCTGTGAATATATTCTACCATAAGGAAATATTGCAGGTTGGTGAATTTAATTAATAATTTGCAAACATACAAAAAATGATCTGTCCTGTACAGGGTTATTGACATTTAATGTACACCCTATTTGCTGCATGTTTTCTGCAGTGCTACAGTACAGTTGAGAAATGAAAGAATAGCTATTTAAAATGACAAGCAAGTGTAGAGCTACCCAAACGTGACTGTAGCATAGCACCTGCTGTGAGCAAACTGAGAGTGACCCTCTACAAAGGTTACTCGCTGGTGGAGCCCATAAATAAAACAACACTTGTCAGAGGACAAAACTATACAGTTTATTTTAGACTTGTTAGCTGTTAGAAAATAATGTCCCTTTAAACAGTGCCTCCTTAGTGTTTTTCTGCTGCATAGTTTCCGCCCCTGGCCTGGTCAGTGCTACCAGGACACACCTCCATTGAACTCCACTGACTTCCTCACTCACCCCCTAACTCACGTGCCACCTCAGCAGTTTCCAGGCAGCTGATCGAAGGGTACAAGGTCGAGCAGCATCTGACAGGCTAAGAAACTCACCCTTCATAGTGGGAGGGAGCCCAGAACTGGGGCAGGAGGTGAAAGAGATATTTCAGATACAAGAAAAACAAGGTTGCCAACTTCTGGAATTCTTCTGGAGTCTCATTATGGTGTTACTCGACATTGTAACATGTTGCAGGGCTTGGATTATTAAACATTTAACAAGTGACATTAACTTCAGATAACAAATGAAAGGGTTATTTTATATATATATATATATATATATATATATATATATATATATATATATATATATATATATATATATATATATATATATCAACACATTTTAAAGAGATAGCAAACAATGGTGGAAAAAAAAAACTTAACTGTGATCTTGAAGCTGCGTGTTTCTGGCTTGCTGTCTGTGAAAATATTCTTTTGTGAAAATGTTCTTTTGTGAGGGTATGTTTGAAAGCATGACTGTTTCACCTCCCTGTGATTTGTATCGTGATCATATCTTAGTTATGTGCATGGGTGACTGGTATTCCTATGGCTGCATCTTTTGAAACATGATTCTGGTAATTGGTCTGTACAATTTGTTTTATTTTATTTATTTTTTCCCCGTTTGGATTCCGTGTGGGTTTTTTTTGTGTTTGTTTGTTTGTTTTTTTTTTACAAGCAGTGCCGTCCGCTGATTGTTTCTATTAGAGCCTCTGTCCTCCCGTTTGTGACATGCATATATTACGTGATTAAGCTAAAGAGCTTTCATTTGGCAAAATGAAATCAAACAAAACCATCTGTATTGACTCGTCTACCAGCACACGTT
The DNA here is from genome assembly GCF_017654505.1 of Polyodon spathula. NCBI lineage: Eukaryota > Metazoa > Chordata > Actinopteri > Acipenseriformes > Polyodontidae > Polyodon > Polyodon spathula. Next base: position 26,678,016 of record NC_054534.1, on the reverse strand, counting down.
GAATGTGCTGGCAGTCTTACACAAGTACATTTTTCAAAGACTTCACCACCGTGGCGAACTTCGGGGAAAAATAGTTGAGCCACAAGGGAAAACGTTTCGCTTGTGGTGAGCGGCTAGCGGGAACGTAGCACAACATTACAACATGCAACAACCATATATATCGGAACAACGACAACAAAAGCAAAACTCCGCAATCACATGATCACAGTAAAGTTTATTAGAATATTTAAAATGTGAGATGATGCACGTTATTGTTATAGTTTTTTTTTTAGTAATCAATAAGTAGCCTATATTTAACTACAAACAATACAATACAACTCACATGCAGAAACTACTATGCAGTAGATTACGATTGAAAATATATATATATATTTATTTATGCTAATTTTGAAAGAAGAATAAAAACAACACTAATTATATCCACATAATCGTAGGCCATTCTTAATGTTTTACAGGTAAAAACAGGTTTCTCAGTCAGACAGAAACGATAACACTATGGCAAAAATCTAGTTTCCCCTCCATGGAATGGCGTCCATGCGTTGCTAGGGATTACGTCATCTTATGACGCAGACACTGCATCTACCTACTGACAACCATAGATATAGAATATTATCCTGAAACTACTTCTACAAAGCGTAAGCATGTGCATGACGTGTCCTGCCTCGCCTGCAGCGGGTTGCGTGGATCCCCGCTCCTCCCACCACCATGCTGTGAAAAATTCCTGGTAAGAACCCTGGAGTGTGCGTGAATGAACGAGCACTGGCTTTGTTTGCAGCCTGGCTGCATACGTACCCACATGAAGGTGCAGGATCTTTGTAACATTCCTGAGGCTTTATCAAGTTTTGTTTAACACAACAGGTTTGAACATGTAATGGAACAGACAAAAATAGTCAAAATAAAAAAATAAAAAGTTAAGGTTTTTAACTACTCCCTTGTATTTTAAAAGCCGTGTATTTCATGAAGCATAGTTCCTTCCTCCACTCTTGATCTTTAAGCTGACCCAGTACATGGCATGCAGTGTTATTTGAATGTCTTGTTTGTAACACCAAGGCTGTGTTTACCAGCTTCCTATTCTTATTCCTCCACCCCGATAAAAGGATAAACATTACAGTTTTGCTGTCTGTTTTAATATACTGTACTACTGACACAGGCTACCTTCCCAGCTCTACATAATCATTCAAACAGTTGGAATTCACAGCAAATAGAAGCAGGTGAGCTACTTACTGTATCATACAAAGTACTGGTATTTGCCTGTAAAATGATATGTTATCACATATTTTTCAATCCATTTTTATTCCCAGGAAACTGTATACAAAATAAAAACATAAAATAGAGGCTTGATTTTACAGTATACTTACCAACAGTCAGTACTGGTATTACATATTATGATAATAATCTTCCACGTTGAGAAGCATAGAAAACACTTACAAAGCAACTAATGTACTTGGCAGAACAAGTCCAAGATTTTTCCGCTCTCTTTAACTTGTTATTGAATTTCCTTAGCAGGTTCATTATAATTTGAAGCGGTTCTCTAGATATAATGTAGAAAGTGTATCATACAGATGCATCCCCAACAGGACAATAATTGGACAAGTCCCCCCCGTCCCCCTCCCCCCGTGATGATGTGAGTTTTGCAGACCCTTGAGGTTGGTTGGTTTGTTTGTTTGTTTATTTTCTCCAGTGTACCTCTCCACACCGGTGTCTGTAATTGAAGAGTCCTGTCATGGAAACAGGGTTATTTTAGGAGTCCCAGTATAGTATGCCTGTGACCTGTTTGTATGGCTTCATAAAAAAAAGTCAATAGATACCAATAGTATGATCAGAACCGCCCTTCGTTGGAAAAGAAGGAATTCATTTCATATTCCAAGGTCTCTTGTTTAAGGTGGAGCATATAAATGGTGGAAAGCAGACACAAATAAATAAATAAATAAATAAATAATAATAATAATAATAATAAAAAGATTATACGTATTTTGTTTTAGTAGGCTCTTCAACAGCAGATATCGGTGAAGGAGAGCTAGTGGTTTTGACTGTCGGCTGAAACTGACTTGACCTTGATGTATGTCTAAATGTCTGGCCAGGCTGGCTTCTTGTACAAAGGGTGAGAGAAACAACAAAGCACAGAGCGCTGATAGGTGCTCCGTGTCACAGCCTCTCTGCAGGACAACTGACAATCAGAACAATGGCTAGGACAGTGTTCCTCATTGCACCAGCCAGCTCTCATCAGCTGATCTCAATTCCCAGCTGCTTCAGTTTTACAAACGGACTTGGCAAAAAATATACAGTAGGTAGGCAAGAGCTTGACTTTCCTCTGGAAACAAAATGTTTTGGCCAGCAAAACCTTCATTTTATTCCATACTGAACCTTGGAATAAGAGACCAATTCACATATTCTTTTACAGTTGAGTTGATGTCAGTGCTGTTTATTAATTGTGATTAATTAACAAATTAATTAATTAATTAATTTGTTAGTCTACCAAGCTTATTAATCTCAACCTCCATGTCCATGCAAGACTAGAGGAACGCACAGAAACAATAACATCAGCCCTGTACGTGATCCACACATGGTATTATGAGAAACATACACACTGAAACATTCTGGGGCTCGGACTTCTTAATAAGACAAACTGTTCCTAATGAAGCCGTTAGTGCTAGTGCTAACCCTGTTGATTTAACTTAGGGTAACAATTTCACTCAAGTTAGTGTCTATATGAAACAGCACTGGGTTTATCTACATTGTACTGGAGCTGTGCCCCTTGTATTTGTTTACATTGCAGTGGAATGTCAAGCAGAAACAGGGATAGTGCTGGGAGTCTGGGACTCCTGATTCAGCTGAGCTGTCACAGGGCTTCTCTCTGTCACTGTGGGAATCACTGTCCGCTCAAATCATTAAACCAAAAAACAGAAACAAAGGTTTTGCCAGATGTATCTCCGCCACAGACTCTATACCCCACTCGCACACTGGGTACATTTGAAAATGTACTGCTGTATTTACCGTGCAATGTACCAATGTTAAAACATGTCAGTTACCATTGGGAGCATTACGTTTTAGCACACCAGTCTATTAAGTGCATTAAAGTTTTGTTAATCCACAGGTCTGCTAATTTAAGTACACATCCATTAATGCACACTGAAAGATCTCTAAGGAGAATTCTTCCCCAGGGTTTTGTTCAGTGTGAGTGTAGTGAGAATGTTGTGTGTTGAGTTTGGCAATTGTAATAATCTTGATCATGTACAGTAAAAGTGCTGTATATTCTTCAGTGGCTGTGTCATTTTGACCTGTGTTTAACAGTAATCGTACTGTTTCATCCATTCTCCTCAACCTAAACTGCTTTAGCAGGATCCAGTTCAGCTGATTTCATGTTTAACACGTGTGTAAAACAAGTGTAACAGTGTTTTCTATCTTGCTGTGCAGGATACATATATCTCTCCAGCTCAGCGGGATGAAGTGATTCAGTGGCTGGCTGAACTTCACAACAAGTTCCATCTTTATCCAGAGACTCTCGCACTGGCCATCAGTATTTTGGACAGGTTTTTAGCCATAGTAAAGGTAAATGTCACACGGTGTTCATCTCCAGGCACACAATCATTCGTAAAGTAAGATGCAATGCATTAACCTCTTCTTTGTGATAGCGGAGCAACATGTCTGGCTGAACCTATTCTAAAGTAATTTCTGCAGCACATCATAATATATATATATTATACATATAAAACGTAAGTAATTCTCTAATGAATATAAACAGTATATATTACAAAACGTTTTTGCATTCATTTAAGAGATTACTTGTATTTGTCAGTGCATTTAGATATTACGGTAGTTTATTTATTTGATTTAAAAAAAAAAAAAAAAATTGTTACCTGAACAAAACTGAACACCGGAGCTGGAAAATAAAACAAAAACAAGCATTCAGCCTTTACCCAAAAATTGATGTGCGTTCATATTTAATACACAGTTTTTTTATAAACTGCGTGTGTTTTGTAGCCGTGAGACGTTTGCTAAGTATAGCAGTAAAAAGATAATTTTCTTGTCACTCCCAAACCCACACATCCTGAGGAAGTGCCAGACAGCTCAAAACTAAACTGGTTCCTTCTGGTTTCTTCTCAGGCCCGTCCGAAATACCTGCGCTGCATTGCCATCAGCTGCTTCTTCCTCGCCGCCAAGACCAGCGAGGAGGATGAGGTGGGTGCACATCGCTACTGAACTCCCTGAACTCACGCTGGTGTCAAGGTGTTCTTCTCCATGGGTGAACTCTAGTCATTGAACTGGGATTTGTAAAATAAGGGTGGTGGCAGTGTGTGTAAAACTCAGGAGTTGACATTGCCTATAAGACCATGTTAAATGCTCTTTAAAATTAAGCAACACTAATGTTGAATTTAGTCTTCTTGCTGTGCCTTTGCCTTTTCCTTTTTCATTTTAGTTTTGACCTTTGTACCAGGCAAAGATTTAGTGTTGCGTTAGTCTTAACTACCAGATATAAACTGTTGCTTCAACTTTTTTATATTTGTTCAGCTGTTGTGGTGTGTAACTTGTTACCTAGACGATCTTTTTTAGGCCTGCATTGTTATATTTATGTACAGTGTGTTTAACTTGCTCCCACATGCCCTTAATGAAAATCATATAAGGCTCTAATGTCCTGATTTCTAACAGTAGCTGAACTACAAATAAACACTGTGCCTGTTTACACTGCGACCGGCCGGTGGGTCCATACCTAGCATTTTCAGGCACTCGGGCCTTCATTATTTCCCAAGCATGAAACTGACAGTCACAGTAAAAAAAACACTTGTTTATGCTTTGTAAAATGTTCCTCCATGTAAAGCAAATTGTGGTTTATTAATTATTATTTAAATGACTCAATTTTCTTGCTCTAGTAAGCGTGGTTGTTATGGGATACACTTTGTCTGTGCCCTTGTCTGTTTGTCTGTAGCGGATCCCTGCCCTGAGGGATTTGGCAAAGGACAGCAGCTGTGGCTGCTCTGCATCAGAAATACTGCGAATGGAGCGGATTATACTGGATAAACTGAGCTGGGACCTGCACACAGCAACGCCTTTGGATTTCCTCCATATTGTGAGTGTGCCCTCCTATTATTCCACTCCTGTCTAACTCGGGAGCTCCAGGAGCACCGGAGGGTAGCCTCCCGTCCATCACTTAAGAGCCGGGGCAAACAAATGTGGAATAGTCGTCTTCACAGCCACTAATCCACAAAGAGCTGCTCTAATCAAAAGTTAACTTGTACAAACAAATGTAAGGACAAAGGCAACATTTTTGAAAGGAAAAACATTAATGAATTAACAAGGAATGGGTCATATTGGTCCATGTTATAACATATTACGCCTACCTAGCTGCAACTAAGTTGATTTCTTTCTCGTTGTATCCTACAGTGTATGTACGTGTGTGTATATATATATATATATATATATATATATATATATATATATATATATATATATATATATATATATATATATATATATATATATTATTTCACCCCACAACTTCCACGTGAAAAAAATATTCTAGAAATTTGTGGAAAATTAATTAAAAATAAAAACTGAAATAGCTTGGTTGGTTAAGTGTCCACACCCCTTGTAAGAGCAATCCTAAATTATCTTAGGTGTAACCAATCGCCTTCAAAATCACACACCAAGTTAAGTGGCCTCCACCTGTGTTAAATTGTAATTCACATGATTTCAGGATAAATTCAGCAGTTCCTGTAGGTTCCCTCTGCTGGGTAGTGCATTTCAAAACAAAGACTCAACTATGAGCACCAAGGCGCTTTCAAAAGAACTCCGGGACAAAGTTGTTGAAAGACACAGATCACGGGATGGGTATAAAAAAATATCAAAGGCCTTGAACATCCCTTGGAGCACAGTTAAGACGATTATTAAGAAGTGGAAGGTGTATGGCACCACCAAGACCCTGCCTAGATCAGGCCATCCCTCCAAACTGGATGACCCAGCAAGAAGGAGACTGATCAGAGAGGTTACCAACAGGCCAATGGCTACTTTGCAAGAGCTAAAGGCTTTTATGGCCAAGACTGGTCAAAGTGTGAATGTGACAACAATATCCCAAGCACTCCACAAATCTGCCTTGTATTGTAGGGTGGCAATAAGGAAGCCATTACTCAAGAAAGCCCACCTTGAATCCCATTTGAAGTATGCACAAAAACACTTGGTAGATTTTGTAGCCATGTGGTAAAAAGTTTTGTGGTCTGACTAAACTAAAATGGAACTTTTTGCCCTGAATGCAAAGCGTTATGTTTGGCGCAAACCTAACACAGCGCATCGCCCAAAGAACACCATCCCTACTGTGAAGCATGGTGGTGGCAGCATCATGTTATGGGGATGTTTCTACATGGGGACTGGGGCACTTTTCAGAATAGAAGGGAAAATGAATGGAGAAAAGTACAGAAAAGTCCTTGAGGAAAACCTGCTGCCCTCTGCAAGAAAGCTGAACTGGGATGGAAGTTCACCTTTCAGCATGACAATGACCCAAAGCACACAGCCAAAGCTACATGAGTGGCTAAGGAACAAAAAGGTAAATGTTCTTGAGTGGTCCAGTCAGAGCCCCGACCTAAATCCAATCGATCTTTCAGTTTTGTATTTTTAATAATATCATTTTTTTTCTCTTTTTTTTTCCCCCTAACATTGTGGAGTGTGGTGTGTAGATAAGTGGAACAAGAATCATCATTTAAATGCATGAAACCCTGAGGCACTGACGCAACAAAATGTGAAAAAAATGTGTGTGTGTGTGTGCATACACTATATCATCTAATATATATATATATATATATATATATATATATATATATATATATATATAATATATATATATATATATATATATATATATATATATAATATATATATATATATATATAAATAATATAATTTTTGTAAACTTTTGTTGTTCCCCTTTCTTGACAATATTTGAATAGTAAAGTTATATTCTGAAAATCCAAAATACTTTTCTTTCAAATCAGTTATCATCAGTTTGTGAATCGTATCAGAAGTTTGTTCAAACAGAGCTGCTTGTGTTCCAGAAATGTCAGTCGGTTGACTGTGGCTGTTACTGGCACTGATCTATAGAGGAGGGTGCAGCGCTTGTTTTGTTACAGTATAAAGTTCACCGTATACTGGCATCTTCCTCAATTAATGCAAAAAAAGTCCCTTTTCTTAAACAGTACAGGCTTTGCTTTCATTTCTTGCATGCCCTGTTAGTGTGATATGTAAATGGATAGCTCATGTTTCCACATCCTCACAATGAATTGTTTACTGTGTGTTGCAGTATTTACTTGAACAGCAAACGTCCCTGGTGAATTTCTTGGATGACTTTGACATCCAAACCAGTACGACTTTCTAATGACTTTATGGTCAAGAGATCTAATAACTGGAATTGTTCCATAACAGCTCAGTATGAGATAAACGTCCTTAATAAACTGTGCAGGGTTTTTTTTGGTTTTTTTTAAAGTTTCTTGTTAAACAGAAACATGTGCAGCAATCCCTCGGCAAGGTGGCTGTTGTTAATTTCTAATTATTTTGTTTAATAGTTTGTTTGCCCTCATTTTCCAGTTCCATGCAATGGTGCTGTCCAGCAGGCCCCAGCTCTTGGCCAGCCTCCCAAAGATGAACCCGTCCCAGCATGTGTCTCAGCTGACTAGGCAGCTCCTCCAGTGTCTGGCCAGTCATCCACTGCTGCAGTTCAAGAGCTCCATGCTGGCTCTGGCCATTATCACCTTGGAGCTGGAAAAATTGTGTCCTGATTGGCTTGCTCTCACTATCGACCTGCAAAGCAAAGCGCAGGTAAGGAAATGCTGTTAATCATTTATCTTACTGTACACAAATAAACTAAAATTATAACACAGCCACCAAGATCAGTTTTTTTATCCACAGGAGCTCCACAGGTATCCTTTTACCAGTCATCCAGTGGCATTGGCCATGATAATTGCTATGCTGTTGTCATAGTCTGCGGCCTTAAAATCTTTTGGTTTGAGTACCAGGGATTGTGTGAGGAAACTAAACACTAATACTAAACGCTATATACATAAGTCAATAACATAATTTAATCTTTGAAAGTATTAATTACTAAAAAGCAGAAACATTTATCAGTAAAATGAAAATGACTTATGTTTTCATTCTCGTAAATAAAATGATTTAAAATCCTTGTACCAGTAAGTCAACTTCTATTTTCTGAAGCTGCTTTCTTTCCTCTTTACTTTCAGGTCGATAGCTCCGAGCTGATCCGCAGCCGAGAGCTTGTGGCGCGTCACCTGTCCTCACATCAAGCTTCCATGCCTCCCAATACTGTGTACATCTACCGGCCCCTGAAGCATTACCTTGTTCCCTGTGACAGGGGAGCCTTCCGGGTTCAGCCCTCCTCCCTTGTCCCAGAGACCGGTCCTCGAGCAACAACAATGTCAACGGCCAAGAACAGCCGTCCAGGAGCCCCCCTCAGAGGAACAGCGGCGCCTCCCCTGTGCCGGCGCCTCTCAGCCCCACTCGTTTGCAAGCAGACCTCCACCAAGCGCAAGGTGGAAGAGATGGAAGTGGACGAATTCTACGATGGAATCAAGCGGCTGTACAATGAAGACGGTGCCCAGGAGGGGGCAGGCATGGAGATAGTTGGCGCCACCTGCTGTGCCACGTTGGCCCAACAGGCAGGCAGTGTCTCCCCCTGCCCTGCCTTGCAGCCCGTCGGCGTCATGTAACAATGTTAACAACTACGAGTACAACCGAGGCAACGGTCAAGGGCATACCTTACAGGCTGTGATGAAGTGAGCCAAAAGCGAAATCTCATGCTGCTGATTTATAGTTTAACTGTTTCTGAAGCACATATAAAAAAAAATAAACTAAAATAAAAAGATATACAAAAAAAGTTAAAAACTCCCAAAAACTGTGGAACAAAAAAAGTAGAAAGAAATGTCTTGTTTCTCTCTTTAGCCATTGATGTACATTTGACTGTTCTCAGGTTGTTGCTTGGGTTGATGTTTACTGTCCTTGATTGTTCTGAATCCCCTCCACCTTTCATTGCTTAAAATCCTAACTCAGTTGTTTGTGTTCCTTTCTTTCCTTAAAGCTGTTGTGCATGATGGCCCGTATATGTAACCTCAGAGATGCTTAACAGAAAGAAAAAATGTAGAATTCTGGTATATTTAAGTTAATTTATAAAAAGGCATCCAAAAACTTGTATATTAACAGGAAATATAGCAGGGAAGCTGTTTGGAAACTGCCCATTACGAACCATGAAACCTGAAAAAAGTTGTGACATAATAAGTGTTGTGAATTCATATTATTTCTTAAGGAGGCAGCACAGTGATTTCATTTTCTTCATTATTTCCTTTCAATTTATGTGAAACTGATCTTTTATAACAGATTGATGCTGTCAAACGTACAGTAAATACATTTTTCTCCACTAAGTGATGCATAAAAGAGCACTTATATAACGTTCTACTTAAGTAGCAAAGTAAAACTAAAGAAAAAAAAGGCACGTTGCATCATTTCAGTATATGGGCAGTTGTGGAACAGAATCCTTCTGTAATAATGTACAGTTTGAAGTAAATTTTAATTTAAAAAGTTCTAAGTGAATAATAATTTAATCCCAATTTCTTTTGAACTCTGTATTATTCATTAATCACAAGCCTGTTGTTTGCAAAGCTCCTTTGACAGCCTGAAAAGGGTAACCGCTGTTCTACTAAAACGCTCCTGGCAATAAAAACGTTGTCCTTGCATTAATTTTGAATTCTGTTTTCCTTGCTATTCAGAATAAGAAGTGAATTTATCACTCAATGGGTGCACTTGCACATTTACATAAAGGTACTCAACAAAAATGCTGACCCGAAGTGTAAAGCCATCAGTTACTTTTAATAATTGTATAGAAAAATAAAAATAAACTTTTGGCAGGTTTCGTAAGCCAGACACTTTGCAGATCCCTGGCTAATAGTTGAGGAAGGGGGGATTTCATGTTTGGTAGAGGAGATACTGGTGAAACTATGTCACATTATTCAAGGATTGAGAATATTTCACCTTTCAGGTGGAAGTATCTTTGTTATGTGTGTTGTTTTAATATATATATATATATATATATATATATATATATATATATATATATATATATATATATATATATATATTCGTGCCTATAGAAAGTCTACACCCCCTTGAACTTTTTTTCACATTTTGTTGTCAGTGCCTCAGTTTCATGCATGTAATTTTTTTTTCCCCACTTATTTACACACCATATACCACACTGTTAAGAGGAAAACCAGTTTTACTGAGAAAAAATTCTATATTAAAAATACAAAACTGAAATATCATAATTGGATATATTTCATATTGGATCATGTTTGCTTTGGGTTGTCATGCTAAAGGTGAACTTCCATCCCAGTTTCAGCTTTCATGCAGACAGCAGCTGGTTTTCCTGAAGGATTTCTCTGTACTTTGCTCCATTCATTTTCCCTTCTATCCTGACAAGTACCCCAGTCCCTGCTGATGAGAAATATCCCCAAAACATGATGCTGCCACCACCATGCTTCACAGTAGGGATGGTCTTCTTTGGATGATGCACTGTTTTGGGTTTGTGCCAAACAAGAGACCGGAAAGTTTCATTTTAGTTTAGTCAGACTACAAAACTTTTTGCCACATGGCTACAGAATCTCCTGAGTGGTTTTCTGCATACTTCAAACAGGATTCAAGGTGGGCTTTCTTGAGTAATAGTTTCCTTCTTGCCACCCTACCATACCGGCCAGATTTGTGGAGTGCTTGGGATATTGTTGTCACATTAACACTTCGACCAGTCTTGGCCATAAAAGTCTGTAGCTCTTGCAAAGTTGCCATTGACCTCTTGGTAGCCTCTCTGCTCATTCTCCTTGTTCGGTCATTCAGTTTAGAGGGACAGCCTGATCTAGGCAGGGTCTTGGTGGTGCCATACACCTTCCACTTCTTAATAATCGTCTTGACCATGCTCCAAGGGATGTTCAAGGCCTCTGATATTTTTTGTATACCCATCCCCCGATCTGTGCCTTTCAACAACTTTGTCCCGGAGTTCTTTTGAAAGCGCCTTGGTGCTCATGGTTGAGTCTTTGCTTTGAAATGCACTACCCAGCAGAGGGAACCTACAGGAACTGCTGAGTTTATTCTGAAATCATGTGAATAACTACAATTTAATACAGGAGGAGGCCACTTAACTTGGTGTGTGATTTTGAAGGCAATTGGTTACACCTGAGCTAATTTAGGATTGCTATTACAAGGGGTGTGGACACTTAACCAACCAAGCTATTTCAGTTTTTATTTTTAATTAATTTTCTGCAAATTTCTAGAATATTTTTTTTACTTGGAAGTTGTGGGGTAGGATGTGTAGATAAATGAAAAATACATATATTTTAATTCCAGGCTACAAGCAACAAAAGGTGGGTTGATGTTGGATTTTTCTTTTATCTCCTGTGATCTGTTGTTGAATCACATCCACCAGAAGTCCTTCTTTCAAATATCACAGATCAGTCGCACATGAAATGGAAAGGACGGGTAAAACACGAACAGTTTCTGTTGCAGTTTGTAGATAAAAGCAGTTCTGTAGATGTGAACTATCTGCACTGTGTGACTCCTGCACCACCTGAAAAATACATGCAGGACCCCCCTGAACAATGGAGTTAGACAGTCAGAGGGGGAAAATGTGAGGTTCATCAACTGTGGCCTGTGGGTGGTTTTCAAACCATTTGCACTGGTCCCCCTATTTCCTTCCCAGTAAATGCTAATCCCCATCCCCATATATGTCAACTACATATCCAGCGACAGACGGAATGCATTTTTATTAGCAGAAATTTGGCAAATTTGCCTGGTGAGTTTAGACAAAAAAAAAAAAAAAAGCAATATTTTTTTTAAAGCCCGGTGCAATTAAAAGGTCAAATTATAAATAAACCTTATACGAACCTTCTTCAGCCCAGACCTGAAAGAAGATTATAACAATAAAGTACATGCATCACAACAGAGAACGCATCTTGGAGGTACGGCAGTGGTACGCCTTAAAGATGTTACATCAGCTGCTGGGACGGGTGCTAATCCTCCAGGACGCCTCCGGCCACACACTCGTTACAGTAAATACGTGGATGAAGTTGTTTACCGTACAGTATCACCTGGAGATTGGCTGCCCTGCCCAAGACAGTCTGGCCTGCTGAGAGCTGTTGAATACAGTGAGACTTTTCAAAATTGAATCATTTCTCTGCAGGGGTTGTATTTACTTGATGTGTAAGAGAATTTTTTTAAAGAAACAAAGCAGACAAACGTTTCGACGAGCGCCATCGTCAGTGTATAGGACACTTTTATACAATACCTTACAGTTTTACTGTATCTCGTGAAATTAGATGCTGTGTTCTTGAAGGTATGGATTAAAAATACATGTTGCAGAAGAACTAGAAACTGAAGCAGCAACCTGGAAATAATCCTTGCCTATGTACTGAACTAATGTTTTAGCAAACAGCTAAAGATATGCTGAGATGCTGTTAACGTGCAGGAACCTTGAATAAAAAAAAAAATTACTAGCTGGTCAAGGATCTGGTGAAAGTAGATAGACTTCATCCAATAACAGGATAGCCTTATAACCCTTACCCCGTTACCCTTCATTTCTGTGGCAGCTCTTCAATAAAGAACACAGTGGTGTAGGGCTTCCCCCTGCTGGCAGAAACATATGCTGCAGAGACTCGGCTGTTTTCAAGCTTGCATTTGGTAAACAACTGCATTTACAGACACATAACCTGAGTTGCAGTGTTGTTTACATCTCCCAGTTTAGATCTGTTCTGCAGTGCAACTTTAAAACACATGTGATATTTGTCCTTATGAATAACAAATGCTCCACCCCTGTACATCTGGATTTATTCACTGATCTCAATATTTGGAAGTTATGTAGATGGATGCACTTTCATACCATGACCTGCATTAACAATATGTTGACAACATGCATGCAAAGTGACTCATTAAACCTTATTTGGAGGGGGAAACCTGTCTCAGGTTTGAATGCTGGAGATTCACGAGCTCTCTACAAAAGACTTTATCAAGGTTTTGTTTCCGACAATAAGCTTGTGAGACATGGACTAGTGACAAAGCAACAGTTTGCCCCGCATATGTTCCTAACATTTACATTGAGAGGTCTGAATACAAAATGTATAGATCAGACAGCTGGATTATTTAAGGGCAGGATTAAAAAAAAAAAAACAACCTTTGGAATGCGTTTGAAACCCTTCCTTCCTGCCTCTTTTGCATGCTCTTTGGGTGCAGAGTCCAGTTACAGTTTATTTACCCAGAATAGGTTTAGTGTTGGGGTTCAGATTAGGGTTACATTTAGTTTTAGGTTAGGGTTAGGGTTGGAGCTAGCGTTACAGTTAGCGTTAAGTTTAGTTTTGGATTAGGGTTTTCAGGGACTTTAATATATCTATTTCTAGCAACACATACTCCATTTTAAATTTGTATGGGTTTATAAGATATTTATTTTAAATCTAAATACATTTACATGTCTTATTATGGAGCAAAATTTAAATATTTAAGTTAAATTACTGGACAGGTCCAAAATATATTTTATGCAACATATCAAGAAAGATTGTAGAAACCAAGAAAAAAAAAAAAGTTTGTGTATAGCCTTCATATATATGAAAAAAAGAAATAGAACACAAGTAATTCACTTTCTTTCCCTAGTTGACTTTTACTTGACATTTATTTAATAAGGACCTAATCCAGATTTTCTACTAAGAAAGTTGATAGAGGCGCAGTTCTGTTAATGAGCTGACATTTTCCATTTCGAAGCCTAAAGGAGGGATTGGTGTATGCCATACAATATTAACAGGGATTGGAGAGGACTGTGTATGTATTCAACCAAGAAAAACTGGGAGAACAATTCATGAAGTATGTACAGATTTTTATCAAAATAAAAAAGTGATTAGTGTAAAAACATAACATTTTGAAAAAAAATATATTAAGTGAAGAAAAAAAACATGTATAATTTCATAAATAATGTTTTTAACAGCTCTGTCCAAACGTTCTCTCCTCATGAAAGTTCATAAAATTAATATTTAAAATGAATTTCAAAACTGAAATAAGTGGGAAATCGTTCAGGGTTGCAATTGAGATATATTTATGAGTTAAGATTGGGGTCTAAAATCTAGAATTTGGGTTAAAATTAAAGTAGGCGTAGGGGTTGAGGTTAAAAATAAGGATTGGAGTAAATAGTTAAATATTAGGAAATTAAGGTTAAAATTGGTATTGGAATCTCAAACTCAAGTTGAGGTTAAAAGGTTAGGGTTGGGTAGGACTAAGGTTCGGGTAAAAAGCTGTTAAATACTGAAGTATATTTGGGGTTAAAATTAGGGTTAGGATTGAAGTAGAGGTCTAGAATCTAGAATTTAAATTGAGATTGAAGTAGGGATCAGGGTTAGGGAACCACACATTTCAATGTATTACAATAACTATGTCTGCAAACAAGACCTGCTAAGAGCAGGGCTATTATACTTCTGTGTGCTTCAAGTGTGAAGCTGTAGCAAAGCAAAACGCTGTAATGTGTTCGTAGTAAAAAACAAACAGTGGTTACATTAAAAACATTTTATAAACATGAAGTATATCAAACAATTCTTTTAAAAATGTGTCTTTCATAAAAGGGAAAATAGATATTACAAATGACTACTGACCGAAACCCTTTGATTTTTGTCTTTTTGCATGGAAAAGTAACAAACTGACAGAAAACATTTTTCAAAGGACGTGTGACAGGTGAATCAGAAAAAACAAAATCAAAGACCCCAAATAGCACTAACCTTTGACCAGCTTACAGGAAGTCCAAGATCAGATCTGTGGGGTTCTGTAATTAATATGAAGAATTTACCCACCACCCCTCTGTAAAATGCTCTGTGCCACTATAGCTAATGCAAAAGTGCATAGGAAATTCAGCTCCAGGACTCATGAATGTTATATAATGTGTTAACATTTCACAAAGCCTCAGATGAATCCATTCAGCAATGTGGAAATGTGCAATGCACAAGTTATGTTGGCCTTCTCTCAGACCCACATAGCATTGACCCCGCCTTCCTCCCTCTTACACACAGCATTGAATGCACCTTCCTCCCTCTTACACACAGCATTGACCCCACCTTCCTCCCTCTTACACACAGCATTGGCCCCGCCTTCCTCCCTCTTACACACAGCATTGACACACAGCATTGACCTTCCTCCCTCTTACACACAGCATTGACCCCGCCTTCCTCCCTCTTACACACAGCATTGGCCCCGCCTTCCTCCCTCTTACACATAGCATTGACTGCACCTTCCTCCCTCTTACACATAGCATTGACCCTGCCTTCCTCCCTCTTACAGTAAAATAGGCTTCCCTGAACAGAATGGGCCACCACCACAACTAATTGCCTCCAGAATCAAAAGGCTGGATCAAGTAGTTAAGACCTTTTAATTCACACATTTATTTAAATTTTAATGCCCATGACAAGTTTAATTTTCTCGCACGAAAAGAAAAACACCAAGACACTTGAAATATACTGTTGACATTGTATTGTTATTTGCAGGATACTTGACTGGGCCATCATACACTTAGGCTAGGTTGTTGGAAGTTATGTAACAACTGGTATCATGTTGTATATCAAAATTGAGAACAACAACAAAAAAAGGTTTTCTAAAAACAATTCCTGTCCATCAGGGAGCCAGTATCAGGAGGCATTGCACAAAACAGTTCAAGCTTCCAGATCATTTGATCAGCACAGCTGTTGCTTCCTTTGAGCTTCTTCAGTGCATGTTGAAAGATCCAGACCCGGTTTTCAAAGCAAAGCTGAAGTTCATACTTGATCTTTACAAGTCCGGTATGAGATCTGCACTCCTCAGTTATGTCTGGCGATTCTTTTGGAAGTGTTATCCAGATTCTCTCAAACATACTGCAGTTACCACACATTTTAACTTGTTGTGGGAAACCAGCCGAGATCCCGATCAGATCCACCCTCCCCTGGGCTAAAATCCGTGCCAGTGAGGTTTGACCCTATGAAGTCTAAAGCCCCATGCTGGCCACAACCATAACACTTCAAACCCCCTTTTTTTTCAAGGCAGAAGTCTGACCTGAGCCATCCAATCCTAATTTAAATGAACACGTTGCCAAATCACAAGACTAGTTTGTATGGAAAACTTTGGATGCGACATTAATTGAAATCAGAAAGCCTGTCCTTTCAGCTCTAGCAAGATAAAACAGACCCCCGGGTAACGCAGAACATAAAATGAACCGAATATAAAAAAGTGCAATATTGGACTTTAATCTGCCAGGAGATAATCCAAATGTATCAGGAAAATCTGACCAAAAATAAGGTCTTTAAATTACTATAGGTTGGTCTCCAAATTGCTGTCACCAGTCACTATATATTCAAAATACAGTACATGAATGTTTTGGGTACATAATGGGAAACAGATTAAGGCTTCTCAAAGGAAGCACAGGAAGTCTACACCCAATATCACTGCATTTTTTTCTCTTGTTCTTTTGGTTTGGACAGGACACCTGACCAAGTATTATGAGAGCACCTTGCTGAACAAAACACCCTTTAAAAGTACTTGTAGCTGACAAAATCATTCCATAAATCTTACTGTCAGGCCTTATCCTAAATGACTGTATTCACGTCTCAAATGTGTAGTTTTGAAAGGAACAGGCCTTTATCAAACATGCATTTTCATTTAAGAGCACCTGGCAATACACAAGGTTAAAACATGTTACTGCCTGCAAAGCATGACATTCAATAAGGGAGCCAGCTACTTGGTTAACGATGGGAAAGATGGTGTTGAAGGGGTGGGGACAATTTCACCCTCCAGGTGAGACGGACAAGGAAATGCAAGACAACCTAAAGCATGGCTTGCAAACAGCTTTCTTTAACATAGTCTAGTACCAGACCTGATTAAAAATGGAAATACCCATGTACTAGAACTGCACATTAGAACTGCACATTTAGTGGCTATGTAGTGAATGACAGGCAAGAACGACTTGAGCAGATACTGGTTTTTGTTCAAAGTGCACAATGTGGATTGTTTATGGTACATGGTTCTTTGGGTTATATTGATTAAAAACATTCATGAAATGAAACAGTGTTTGTCAAGTTTACCAGGTCATGATATGATGTGCATCAGGACATTGGTTTTTTTTGTGAAAGGTAAACGATATAAAGGTGCAGGTGTTCATACAAACGGGAATTGTCATTCCAAAACCACTTTGTGGACTGCGAACAGCTGTGCTGTGCTTTTGGTCTGGTCGTGTTCTACAATACATAGCCTCTGTATTCCACTTCAGATCGTGGAAGGAAGCATCACAATTCATTAGTAAAACATTCAACCACTTCACACTTTTTCTAGTTCTGCAATGTCATTTTTTTCTTTTTGTAAAAAGATGCCCCCCCCCCCCCCCTCTTAATACAACAATTAAAGCTGTAATACAACATATGGCTATTTCATAACTACACATTTACCTGGAAAATAATCTCCCAATCCCTACACACAAACACATGGTGCAATCACCTTCCTCGGATAGACATTTGCACTTTAATAAAGCTACAGCATAAGAAAATCTAAAAACTATGCTTTTAAACTTCCAAAGAGGATGCAAAAGTTTCTATATAAATGCTGTCATTGTGATAGAGGCAAAGAAACACAAGCAATAGAGAACGGAGGAGCATGTCTTTCCAGAACGAGTGCACCTGCTGTCCAGCGCAGAACGTGCACGCAGCGGGCAATGAGAAGACTACAGAAAGAAGAGGCTAAAAAAGGAAACAAAACGAGAACACAATAAAAGGTTACTGGAAAGGAAAAAAAAATAATAAAAAGTCAAAAGGAATGGTGAATCTTGCCACAAACATTAACAATTCTGGTTCTGAAATTATGCAAATGACTGCACTGTGGTCACACAAACACTGAATCGATTATTTTTTTAATGGCTTTTTCATGCAGTTTAAAAAAGAAAAGAAAGACAAGCAGAATTGGACTGGTACCTTGCACAGGATGAATTTGTCAGTGCTGGCATCATTAGAATACATAGCTGAAGTTTACAGTATATTGTGTCAAAACTGAAACGCTATACGTCATTACACACATAAAAAAAACTCCAGCCTTTTACAAAATGGCTACTTATGTTTCAGTTAGAAATTCTACCATATAAAAGCAGCTGCCTATTAATGATCAATCCTGTGTGATTCACATCATTTCAGAAATGCCCCATTACTTTAAAAACAGAGAAACATTATGTAGGTAATGGTATTTAAATGTAATGAACCAATGTGCACCAAGTATCTATTTAATGCATTAAAACAGATGAAATGCACAGAGAAATTATTTCATAAACATATGTATGGTAAATGGAGCTAATGTAATAAAAGCAGCAAGAACAGGGCAGTTTACATCATGCCATTTATTAAACAGATAAGTCAAGCATTTATTTTAAATATTAATTACAGCTTACTGGTCACCCAATCATGAATATGAGCGTCATACAGCTCTGCAAAAAACCTGACACTTTTCTTTGTGGTAAAAGTTTTATAACACTATGTAACACAATTTTTGTTCCTGGGTAGTAGGTGTTATTTCCTAATTGCTTATGCCTCAAAAGTATAAAAAATGGCTATTATTCCCCACAAACTTTGCTTTTGTGACCAGGACAGTGATATTTCAAAATATCACTATTTCCAATGGGAAAACGGGCAAATGTGTGTCTATATTTACAGTATAATCGTAAATTTCGAAAAACTACTCACTTCTAAATCTTTTGTAGTCATTTTTGTATTACTTTAGTATAAAAACATTGGATTCATATGTTGTTTTTTTCTGACTTTATGTGAACGAAAAGACACACATTTGCCCGTTTTCCCATTGGAAATAGTGATATTTTGAAATATCACTGTCCTGGTCACAAAAGCAAAGTTTGTGGGGAATAATAGCCATTTTCTATACTTTTGAGGCATAAGCAATTAGGAAATAACACTTACTACTGGAACAAAAAAAAAAAAAAAAAAAAAAAAATTGTTACACGGTGTAATTTATGTTTTAACCAAAGTGGGCCCTGGCTTTGTATTTCCTAAACTTGAACTCCTGAATGGCTATTTTTTGAAGGAAGTGTTGATTTTTTTTTTTTAAGACAACATGTAAAGCATCTCTGTGAGAAAAGAAATGAGAGGAGATGTATAGAGGTGATCCTTAAGAGCAATGCACAGCCCTGCAGCAGGGACTTGAACTGGGGGGCCAAGCACAACTGCTGACTTTTACACTGCTTTGTGCAAGCTCAACTGTCCTTCATTTTCTTTCCCTGCCTGGTAGTCATCTCAGGCTGCTGGCAGTCTAGTGTGGGTGTGACCCCTCCAGAGCTGCTGAATGAGCTGGCCTGGCCCCGCTGTGAATCTCAATGGACCTGCTTTGCACTATAGCAGGTGTGCAGGAACATTGTCCTCTTGTTTCAAGTCTCAAACGTTGACTTGAACAGTACAAGAAGGCAGAGGGTCCATGTGCCAAGAGGCAGCATGCTAGTGAGTGGAACACCCACACTGCATTTTAAAAACACATGAGAAATAAAACACCAACAGCTAACCCCCCCCCCCCCAAAAAAAAAAAAAAAAAAATTATATAAAGCTTTTTTATGCAAACCAAGCAAAGGTTGACAAAAGGCTAATGGTATAATGTCTTTGAAATGGGTCTGGCAATAAGAACATAATCATTTAAAAATCGTCTAAACCACGGCGACAGCCAACTTTGTGGTTGCGTGTATTTTTATATGGGAGCGAGAGTGGTTACAACAGCCATACTTACATGCATAGAGGAAAGAATAAATCCATAAAGACACTGATGGAGTTAGTTATTCCGTGCAGAGCCAAGGATTACTGTGAAGAAACAAAGCAGAAGAGAAAGAAACAGAAGAGCTACTACAAGGCTGAAATTTAACATGGCTCAATGGGATTGTATTCCTCCAATAATAGATAGATTTCAGTTCTATCTGCTGAGAATTGTATTACTGTTTTCAATAAGCGATGGCTTGGGTTACTAAAACGGTAACTGATATTATTATATTCAGCCTTTATCTTTTATTTATTTTTATTGTGTGCCAAGTTATTTGTTCCCTGATTTTCTCCCCCATTTTGAATGTCCAATACATCCATTCAGTGGGCATCCTCCAAATCACACGACTGAGCCAGCTTCCTCTTTTCCACTCAGGAACTCGAATGCAGATGTCAGCGAGCTACCGACCTCTGGAGGACAAGGGCCAGCCCTGCAGGTGTCTGCTTTTGAGCTCACTGGGCACCAGGCCAGCAGGGTCCGCTGTAGCATGATGAGGAGAAACAGTCCCTGCCAGTTTTGCCTCCCTAACCCATGGGAGTGCCAGAGCCAATGCAAGGCTCCCTTTGGAATCCCTAAAGAAAACCAACGACTTCCCACGGCCAGGACACGACCCTGTGCTGTACAGCTCACCCTGCACACCACGTACCCAGGCGAGCCACTCAAGAGATATAAGCCCTTTTTGCATATTTAAAAAAAAAAAAAAACCTATCTGAAAACTTTTTGCTTTGCTCAACAGTATTTCAGAAAATCTATATATCATCTAGCTCTCATGGAGTCACTTGCATTGCAGGTTCTTCCAATTCAACCTTGGTGAATTTCCAGGAATTCATTTAAACTGCTTGTCAGCAATTAAATACAGATAATATAAAAGTTAGTTACTCAGAGGAAACAATTACATTGTAGATTTAATTCTTAGTAAGTTTTTTTTTTTTTTTTTTTTTAACCTGGAGGCCCTAACATTGGAATTTGAAGGTTTCTTTTAAAAGGGGGGCTGCATTTCCCTACTCTTGTTGTCCAAACCATTCAACAGATGGTTTTGTTTTTTTTTTTGTCCCTGGAGCCATGCTTGTTCAAAAGAGTCAAACAAAAATCTGCTAGTAAAAGAAGAAGCAGAGGAGCTGTAAAGGTGAGAGGTGCTTAATGGTACAGTGTGTGTCTCAGAGTTCAGAGTAAGAAAGAGAGGCGACCTAGCCTGGAAGGGAAAGAAAGCAGAGAGAACATCAGAAGCAGAATAAAACAACATCCCACAACTCAGGGGGTCAGCAATGCCCTCCACGTCTTGGGATGTTTCAGAAACGGCAAGACTGTCTGGGAAAGAAACGCAATGCAAAGTTAAGCACAAACTGATTCCATTGTGTTGTTCTTGCTGTTTAATATTTAATTTATTTTTTAAAAGTAGGGATGGGCATTTATTTACCAATACTGCTAAAGAATATATGGTCACAGACAGGTAAACAGCTACTTTATTACGTACCTCCCCTAGTATTAAAAAAGACAACAAGAAATAAACTTGTAGTACTCAGAAGTGTTTGGTCCCTGAATCTAAAATGCTAAACGTCATAATAATGAACCACTTCAATAAAACTTGTTGTTTGTAAAACAATCTTGATCGGAAAATACTGTTACAAATGTGTACCCAATATTGAGGCCTTTGAATGTTTTGAATCTTAATGTAAAACTATTAAATACATACTGCAGATATAGAAATTAAAGTTCCACAATGCAAAAATATATATTATATATATAAACTAAACTAAACTAAACAAACATTCACAAGATGTTGCAACAAAGATTACTTCAAAGGCTGAAGACAATCCCTGCTTTATAGTCTTTCATAAAGTCTATTGATGCTGTATAGGCCAGACGGTAATACACTGGGTAGCTGTACACTTCAAGCAATTTCATGTATCATGTTTATATAATACAAAACAAGCCCAAGAATAAAAGTGGACAAACATACTGCACACAGTACAACACGCCCCCCCATGAGCCAGCACTGAATGGTATGTCCTTTTCTAACACACATTACATAAGAAGGTAATGCAGGTCAAAGCAGTAAGTATGCCTAAACAAGAAGACCTGACTGATTCAATTATTACAATATAGATAGTATGATCTGGACACAAATGTAATACAGTACAAATACTTATGCAATCCATATGTATATAATACAGGGAAATAATGCTCAATAAAATGGTTCCAACAAGCAAGGTGTATGTGTGTGTGTGTGTGTGTGTGTGTGATATATATATATATATATATATATATATATATATATATATATATATATATATATACACACACACATACATACATACACACACACACACACACACATACACATACACACAGTGCCTTAGAACATAAGAACATAAGAAAGTTTACAAACGAGAGGAGGCCATTTGGCCCATCTTGCTCGTTTGGTTGTTAGTAGCTTATTGATCCCAAAATCTCATCAAGCAGCTTCTTGAAGGATCCCAGGGTGTCAGCTTCAACAACATTACTGGGGAGTTGATTCCAGACCCTCACAATTCTCTGTGTAAAAAAGTGTCTCCTATTTTCTGTTCTGAATGCCCCTTTTTCTAAACTCCATTTGTGACCCCTGGTTACCGCCTTGCAAAAGTATTCAGACCCCTGACCAATTCTCTCATATTACTGAATTACAAATGGTACATTGAAATTTCATTCTGTTCGATATTTTATTTTAAAACACTTAAACTCAAAATCAATTATTGTAAGGTGACATCTGTTTTATGTTGGGAAATATTTTTAAGAAAAATAAAAAACTGAAATATCTTGCTTGCACAAGTATTCAACCCCCACACATTAATATTTGGTAGAGCCACCTTTCACTGCAATAACAGCTTTAAGTCTTTTGGGGTAAGTATGTACCAGCTTTGCACACAGTGTCAGAGTGATTTTGGCCCATTCTTCTTCTCAGATTTGCTCCAGGTTGTTCAGGTTGGTTGGACGACGCTTGTGGACCGCAATTTTCAAATAGTGTCACAGATTCTCAATGGGATTGAGATCAGGACTTTGACTGGGCCACTGTAGGACATTCACGTTTTTGTTCTTGAGCCACTCCAATGTTGCTTTGGCCTTGTGCTTGGGATCATTGTCCTGCTGAAAGGTGAATTTCCTCCCAAGCTTCAGTTTTTTAGCAGACTGAAGCAGATTCTCTTGCAGTATTTTCCTGTATTTTGCTCCATCCATTCTTCCTTCAATTGTAACAAGATGCCCAGTCCCTGCTGATGAGAAGCATCCCCACAGCATGATGCTGCCACCACCATACTTCACTGTAGGGATGGTGTGTCTTCAGGCGTGGGCAGTGTTAGGTTTGCGCCACACACAGCGATTTGAGTTTTGGCCAAAAAGTTCTATCTTGGTCTCATCTGACCACAAAACCTTTTCCCACATCGCAGCTGGGTCACTCTCATGCTTTCTGGCAAACTCCAGACATGCTTTCAGATGGTACTTTTTGAGTAACGGCTTCTTTCTTGCCACCCTCCCATACAGGCCAGTGTTATGCAGAGCTCTTGATATGGTTGACTGGTGCACCATTACTCCACTCCCAGCCACTGAACTCTGTAGCTCCTTCAAAGTGATTGTTGGCCTCTCTGTGGCTTCTCTCACAAGTCTCCTTCTTGTTTGAGCGCTGAGTTTTGAGGGACAGCCTTTTCTTGGCAGTGCCTGGGTGGTGTGATGCAGCTTCCACTTCCTGATTATTGATCCAACTGTGCTCACTGGGATATCCAAACACTTGGATATTATTTTGTACCCTTTCCCTAATCTATGCATTTGTATTACTTTATCTCTAACTTCTGTAGAATGCTCTTTGGTCTTCATTTTCCTTCAGATTCACAGCCTTACCAATGATCCTTCAACAGTGGGGTTTTTATCCAGAAAATGTGACAGGAACTTTAATGGTTCACAGGTGGAGGCCAATGGTAAGGTAATTGTGTCCTCATTAGGGCAATTTCTTTCATCGGTGCAAACTGGGAGCTTCCACAGCACAGGGGTTGAATACTTATGCAAGCAAGATATTTCAGTTTTTTATTTTTCTTAAAAATATTTCCCAACATAAAACCAATGTCACCTTACAATAACTGATTCTGAGTTTCAGTGTTTAAAAATAAAATATCAAACAGAACAAAATTTCAATGTACCATTTGTAATTCAGTAATATGAGAGAATTGGTCAGGGGTCTGAATACTTTTGCAAGGCACTGTGTATGTGTGTGTGTGTGTGTATATATATATATATATATATATATATATATATATATATATATATATATACCACACACACACACACACACACACACACACACACACACACACACACTTGCTCACGTTAACTTTTCCTATTATGAACTCTTCTGAATTTGTTTTCCAATTTAAAACAGCAATGGATCAGCTGCATTACTGCAAAGTGGATGAAAGGAGCTGGTGAGTATGGGGAGCTTCCTTGGCTTGACAGACGTTATGTGAAGCTTGAACTGCAAATAAAAGGAAAAAAATAAATAAAATAAATAAATAAATTAAAAAAAAAAAACATGGTCAGAAATCAAACATGAGCTGCCCCTCCCCAAAACTGAAAACTACATGAAGCACATTTCAGCACGAACACAGTGACCTTTAAAAAATGAAAACTACATGAAGCACATTTCAGCATGAATACAGTAATTAAAAAGTAATTTTAAAAAGTAGTTTAATGGCATGGAAACCAATTTCAAATGATGGACGTGATAAATGTACCACAGTCATGATCATTCTGTGCTGTTCAGTTCATGTATTTAAGGCAACCTAGTTCGCTTCGCTAAAAAAAGTTACGGAATAAAAATAAAAGTGAATTAGTATTAAATGAGGAGTAAAGTAGTCTTGTTGCTTTATTTGAAAGCTTTGATTCGCTTGCTTGCTAGGACAGCAGCAGTGCAGTGGATTTCACAGCAGCAGTTTAGCCCTGCCTTATCCAAAGTCATTTCCTTCAACATTAGATGAACAATAAAACCGTTAATGGAACAGGCAAATCAATGTCACAAAGTAAAATACTGTCAATTAATGCAAAATGGATAACAGTATATTTCCAATAGACTCTTTTTACCGCACCAAAATAAAACTACCAATGCTGGACTTGGAAAAGGTAAGATCTTTTTCTACAGCTATGCCATGGTTTCCCCACGTTGCATATGCTTAATGACCTTCTCAAAACCCTTTCTGCAAAGAGAAGAATGGCCAGTATCCAGAGTCAATAACATCGAAGAGTGATGAGCAACTTGAAACTTGTTCTTGATCCACAAATTTAATAAAACATTCATAACGTGTCAACATTAAGGTCTAAACAAATGGAGATCGATTAAACAGTACTGATATCTAAGTCCAATACCCCAAAGAGCAAAGACAATCCTTTTACAATTCCATGGAGGGAAACGAGCCAACACTTCTAGTAATAGCTAATAAACAGTTGGATTTATCAGCAGTGTTTAAAACAACTGTAATAAGTTGTAGGAAAACATGTACATCTTCTGTACACCTGACCCCCTGGTTAGTGAGGTCAGTCAGGGGCTACTACTTTTGGATTTGGCTCCAAAAATATTTGAGTGTGCAATTCCAGGGCGATGATTTTATTTTAAGAGGATATCATGTGATTGCCATACCACCATTTCCCCACTAGGAGGTGTAGTAACTTCCCTAGGATCACACAGTAAAGCCCGAGCAAATCTCCACCCTTGGCTTCTAATGCATCATGTAATTGTATGTGACTTTGAACTATTTCTTAAATGTGAATTGTAGGAGAGACATAAAGTAACAATTTGTTTCACGTTGTGCAACATAAAATATGTACATTTGCAAGTAAAGTAAGGAAAGTTAATCAGTCAGTAGCCGAATTAGCCTGATTAGTGTCATACCAACTCTGGTTTATTTTGTCTTGAATTGCTGTCCTCCTTTGTTTATTAGCATAGAGACAATTGCAGATGCAGCACAGCTGGATCACCGACAAGGACTAGAGGAGAGCTGAGAAAACCCCTAAGCAACAACAAATTCACGACAGGCTGAAAATACCAACCTTCCATTTGCAGGCCATTTAAGAAAGGCTCTTTAAAACATACGTATTTTGGCTGCAGTTCTGTAAATAATGCTGCCCGACATCCTGTCATGAGTAAAAATCTGTTTTAAATTAAAAACAGGGCTTTTTTAAAAAAAAAAAAAAAAAAAAAGAGTTTGGTCTGAATGTTTTTCATTTGGCAATCTAATACTAATACAAATAATAATAATAATATAATAATAATAATAATTGAAACCGATTATATATTTTTTCCTTTAGTTTAGGAATCTGTTTACTAGGCAATTTAACAACAAATATAAACAGCTCTTGTCACCTCATGACCTCTAGTGATGATATTCCACCTCCATGCTCAGGGCTCCAACATGATCAAACTAATAACCTCCAAATGAACTTTTCCAAAACAGAGTGCTCCTGACCCAAACCACCCTGACAGACCCCCCCCCCAAGCTGTATACAGCTGTGCAAAATCAGTCTCCCACGCAATTGTTATTCAACTCCAGCTGTGCAACTAAAACAAAGAGCAGCCTTGTGGAGCCAAACTATCAGTGGGAAGTGCACGCTGATTTACAGCCTGTCAGGCCTGTCTCTGATAAGGGAGGGGAAAGGGTTAATGAACATAGGGATTATGGGATGCATCGTCTGCTGTCCCAAGTGGAGTTAACATTTCACTTGTATCTTGTTACAAGGATGCCATTGCGGTGCCTGTTAAACACACCGGGTATGCGAATGGCAGAGAATCCTCCAGTGAGAAGATGCTTGACGCAGAGCACTTACTTTTTCTTGTCTTTCTCCTTCTTTGTGGATTGGGAGCTGGCCTGCTGGGCCTGGAGGAGCTGCACGGCTGCTTTCTTCTTGCTGAAGGCATCGACCTCGTCCTCAATCTCCTTCTTCTTGTCTTCCAGCTTCTTCTTCTCGTCCTGGTGCGTCTTCTTTAGTCTGTCAAACTTCTCATGAAGCTAGCAAGTACAACACAATGAAAAGGAAGATACAGAGGGTGTTCATCATTAAGGGTCAGGTTATTACAGTGCCTCATCCTACCTCAAACATTTAACTCTAGAACAATTAAAATAAAATAAAAAAAACGTTCCAACACAAGTGCCTATTTCAATGCCACAAAACGCAGTGGCTGAAATGCTTGACGACTAGACTTCATATTTTGTTATAGTTTTACTAAGATATCAGAATGCATACAGGAGTCAGAGCGGCCCTTTACATGCCAATCCTGCCTTCTCTCACTTTGTCAAGTACATTTTTGATGCCATGTACAATGACTGGCGTGCCAATGCCTCAGTGTAGCTCCACAAGTTCTACAGTAGACCCGTCTCATATTAAGCATGGTGTGCTTTTGTTCCATTACAACAACAAAGACTACAAGAAAACATCCAGAATATTTTCACAAGCAACAGATGTGTGCAACTGGTGCAAGTACAGGTGAAGCTCAGAGCTACAAGAAGCTTCTGAACCACTTCAGCAGCTGTGCCTCAACACTAATTAACTGCACAACCCTACTCCACCTGCATCTCGCATGCCAGCAAGTTACTTTTCCAGACTACACAGCCTGCCTATTAAAGTGCAGTTGTTTTCCCTAGACCTTTCTTTGGTGTTGAAAGACTCTGACTACCATCACATTTCCAGTATTGGAGTTCTCACAGCACTAGCGTTTTAAACTCACAGCACTCCAGGCTCCCAACGTTACCGATGGAGCCAAGGGGAGCAGTGGCCGGTACCAAGCTGGCAGACAGGTCCTTTTTCCTGAGTCCTCCACAAAACTATCCCATTGGTCAACCAGGGAACAGGAACAAGGGTCCTTCACAGAGCTTGTGCTGCAATGCTGCATTAGCATTGGCACGGACTATTGACTTAGAACAGCATAAATGGAGCACAGCAAGTGGACTGAACCACAATTCAATTATTCTGCATTAAACTGTGTAAACAAATAAATGCTGATGCATTGAAGTATAAAGGAACAGCAATTTGTTCAGTAGTTCTTCAAATAAATAACATCCAGAAGCCAAAGTAAACATTTTTTTTGTAAAAACATAAAAGGTATATAGGACTTGCAAAAAAATCGACAGCTGTTTATATATATATATATATATATATATATATATATATATATATATATATATATATATATATATATATATTATGTATGTATGTATGTATGTATGTATGTATGTAATACACACACACACCATTTCAATAAGGCTAGAAAAAAAAATATTGCTACACAAAACAGGTTGTTTGGGATTGGTCAATATTGGTAAGTAGGCCCACGGCAGCCATGGGGTTAAACTGCCTCCCATGTTACACGTTACCTCTTTTTCAGCTTCTTTAAGTTCAGTCTCCTTCTCCTTGACCCTCATCACAAACATCTGCCTCATGTCCTCCTCCTTCTTCTGCAGCTCCCCCAGAAACTCATTCCTCTTCGTTTCATACGTCTCCTGAAGGCTATTGAGGGCAGGCAGGGCAAGCACCATTAATACAATCACTGCCAGGCATCTCACTCGCACAAACAGAAACAGCCCACGCAAGGGAGAGGGAAGCCTATTATGTAAACAATAATGTGTAGTACTGCAGTGGGGTTTAATTTAGATGAATTAACCAGTTTAATTGATATGTGATGGTAGCTCTGAGAAATCTGACCTGATTCACAAACTGTGAACAGAGATGCAGTGCATCTGAGCAGGTATGCACTGAATCAACAACATCTGTGATGCCTGCCCTGACAAACCCACTGCTCTGTGGTTCTGGAGTTCTCCCACTGAGAATAGAATTCTCCCCCCCCCACCCACCCCAACCCCCTCCAAGCCTCAGCTGCTGCTCGGTACAGCGAGTTACCTGAAGGGCTTGCAGTCGGGGTCTGTGTCCTTGAAGCCCATCTCCTCCAGCTTGCAGCGGCGGTAGAGCTCATAGTGCCGGGAGTGCGTCTGCTCCCGCAGGTCCTCCATGTTCACCCTGATCAGCATCTCCCTGAGCTTCACAAAGTCACAGTGATTCTCATTCTCCACTGCAGGGGCACAGAAAGGAACAGCAGTAAGTTAACCAGGACGCTGCCACTTTCACTGCATTGCTAGTGATACATGCCATGTGCTAATCAGGATTTGAACTTGCCTCTTAATAGGGAGGTACAATCCAACCAATTGCAGTACAGCTTGTACTTAATATATCACATTATAGAGAAGTAAACATATACTTGGTCTGGAAAAAAAACAACTCACCACAGACAAATATCATTTTTTTAAGTATCTGGTATATTTGTTTTCAAAGGTCAAACCTGAGTGTAACTGGGCGAGTTCTGTTCTGACTGTCTGGTGCATGCGTGGTTCTGCAGGAGGAGGGCAGCAGCCCCACGAGTTCCGCCTGTCAGTCATGGCAACAACCCGGACAGGTTGGGAGGGGGGGTGTGATCTCTCCCTCTCTGAGGAGGTGGGCCTTAGGGGGTCGCTAGTCCTATAAGAACTACGCTCTGTTATGCATGCGGGTGGCCATAACCAGGGGTACCCAGCTGAGGACGCCGGCGTAAACAAAACCAGTCAGGAACACCAGTGGTTGGAGCGAGAGAATGAAACAGGCAAGCACGGCCAAGGAAGACAGCCAGCCTTGACTAAAGAAAAGAATAATAATTAAAATTAATTGTTACACACCCGATGGGAACGTGTATTGTTAGAGGGGAACTCTGGCCACCCCAGTGTATAGAGCATAGCCGAGGGTAGGATGGAGACCCGATCTGACGGGCTTGCCAGCGGTGGGGGCATTGCGTAAGCAGCACTTTTGTTTTGTAGCTTTATTTTTTCCTTTCTTTTGCCTTTTGTTATTAATTATTTTAGGCACCAACCTGCCTGCTACCATCGCTGGTATCAGGGTAGGTGGGCACCAGCACCATCTGGCGGAGAAATAAAAAAACAACAGCAAAACAGTGGGCTCCCGAGTGGCGTATCCAGTAAAAGCGCTCCGTGCCTGTGTAACTGCCGACCGTGACTTCCTAGGGGGTAGCGCTCAATTGGCTAACCGCCGCCCAGGAGGAAGGGCTGGGACGGCTAGGTCAACCAGGGTGTCCTCAGCTCACCGCACACCAGCGACCCCTGTAGTCTCGGCCGGGCTCTTGTAAGCTGCCCAGGGCTGCATTGTCCTCCGACGCTGTAGCTCTGAAGTGGCTGCATGGTTAGTTTGCAGTGTGTAAAGAAGCGGTCGCCTGAGTACACACGCTTAGGAGGACAGCGTGTGTTAGTCTTTGCCACTCCTGAGTCAGCGCAGGGGTGGTAGAGGCGAGCTGAGCCTAACATAATTGGACATGACTAAATTGGGGAGAAAATAAAAAATAATAATTGGCAATGACTAAATTAAAAAAAAAAAAAAAAAAAAAAAAGCAAAGAAAAATAATAATAAAACTGGGCACCAGTGCAGTGTTTTCAACTAAACCTTCTGTCTCACGTGTGTATCTGTGAATTGCCCACCACCCTGCCACACGGATTAATTGAGTTCTCCTTAGCAGTTCCACTTTAATAAAACATGCAGAAGGAATTCTGAAGATGTTCCTATAAAACCAAGGACAGCCATTTGGGAGGACTTTGCAACCTCTCATGTGGATGAATTAAAAAAACAAAGAAAAAAAAAACCCTACTAGTCTTTATATGGAAGACGCAAATACATGATAGAGTTATACGAGGATGCCATATAAAGCAAATGGGGGGGGGGGGGGGGGATTCTAAAAATATGTCATGCATGAAGTTAAAACAAGAATGTTATATGGAGATAGATTAATGCTACAGTAGGTTTGGCTGCCAACTTTAATGCGATTAGCAAAATGGTTTCAGTCAACTATTTGCTTTTCCTTTTGTGAGGAAGCATTTTTCTTCATGGCAGATGAAGGAAACAGCAGCTGACCTGCACAGCAGAATCCAAATGAGGTCACACTGATGAAGTGGAAATCAACCAGCTGCTCAGCCTTCCTGTGTCAAAGCAGGATCAGATGATTGCACTGACAGGCCTTGCGTACTGTACCGGGAGCATTTATAATGCCCTTTTCACTGAACAACTTCTGTTCAATTGTTATACGCCATTGACATCTACTTGGATTATATCATTAAATCAACCTTTGATTGAAGCAGCTTTTTACACTGTGGCAAAAAAAACATATTTGCTCATACAGGAGGAACACTCCTTAAATTAGTCCCCATCTCTGATTAAAAAATATCCCAGTGATGCGTATTTTCAATGAACAACAAGTCTGGTTTTATTTAGAATTTGGAACAGCAAAAGGATTTTTTGGAAGTCACATTAGACGACCGTAAATTAAACGGTTTTCCTTTTTGATAATGGTACCATATGGAAGTAAGAATTGCTAAGAACCAGATACGTACCCTGAACAACACCCCAGGGGTACTGTCTTGCCTTGGCCATTTTATTTCCAATCTTCAACTCTTCAGTGCTCCCCACAACAGCAAATGGAAGATGGACCTAGAGAGAGAGAGAGAGAGGAGGATGAATCAGTACTTCCTGTTTCAGTCAGCTATGTCAGGTTTACACTATAAAAACACAGTTGTGCAGTATGTTTTACAGTACACTGCACAATTTGTTTGGTTAATTGCAGGTTATATATTTGCACAACGCTTCAGTGTAAAATGAATACAGCTGTCTTAAGTAATCAGATTTCAAGCCTAGCTGAATGCTTGTATATTTTACTGTGGCTAATTATTTGCATTATCTGTGAAAGATCACAGTTACTGGTGCCAAAAATACATTTAGTACGACCAGTGAAGCCTGGAAGAAATTAACTACCCCGCCAAAAACATACAAAATACAACTTCAACACTATGCTTGGCAGCTTTTTGGCAGAAAGTGAAAAAAATATTGTTTGCATAGTGCGGATTCGGTTTTCGGTTTAGTCCTTTTTTTTTGCTTTACAATTTTATAAAATTCTAACCAGGAAAAATCTGTTAAGACTGAAGCAACAGTGTCCTGTCACGACAGCAGCCATACGGTATGTACAGGCAAAAACACGAAGCAAGAAACAGAAAATCCCATAATAAACACAACCAGAGCCATGCTGATTGTACACATGTGCTCTTCAAAGAATGATGACGTCAACAGGAAGGAAACCAGCAAAGACTGCCACAAGGAGGAGACTAGAATTGAAATATTTATTGTCCACAGATTCCTTCATATTCCCTCAGAACAGAAGCATAATTTGATACAAGAGTGTAGTTTGAGTAAGTCTGAAAAGAGAAGGGTTTATTGACACCCCTATACCTCTCAAGAAGCGAAACTCGAGAGCCAATCCTGCCCAGGTTTTTACTCCAAGCAGGTTCTAATGCAGTTAACTGAAGCTGCTATGAGGCAATTAACTAATTTAGGACCTGGCTGGAATAAAGACCAGGACTCGAATAGATTGAGGGCCAGTGTTGAGTACCACTAATCTACACTATTATCAACGTGACACAATGCATATGCAAAAAAAAAAAAACCAAAACACACAAACAGCTAACTCCAAAAACATGGAAGGGTTGACTATAAATAGGGGTCTACCTAAAATCACGATTTTGTGGAAATCATGAAATTGAGGGGTCACCACAAAATTCACCTCTTTTAGGGGCCAATGCATACCGGACAAGTACAGAGAGGAAAAAACAGAAACCTCATTTAAATGAACTACTGCACAAAGCAAGCCACGCAAACTGCGTATCTTCCTTCTACAGATAGGCCCTTTTTTTATCCCTCCGCCGTCCTGTGTGCATTACACTTAAGCAAAAACAAAAAACATCCACAAATAACATTTACAAAAAAATTATCCAAAGTGGTTAACGTTCTTGTTTACTATTCAAATGACAACAAGTTTTAAATCTGTCTATCAGTGTGTCTGCGCTGCTTTTCTGTGATCTGTACTGTGCAGTAGGGGGTGGGGCAAAGTTAAAATCTAGTTTTCAGCATTGGAGGTAAAATAGCAGAAATGGACGACAAAGCAAAAACAGCAAAGTATATTTTGGCGATTTATCGTGTCAAGATATTTCCCAAAGAAACTGTAAATGCACACTGAGGTAATTGTCTTGCAAATCTTAATGTGTCTTTGGAGAAAATACGATTCGGTCGCAATTTAGCTTCAGAATCACACATTAAACAAAAGGCTACTACAGAAACTGCTGAACAGAACAAAAATAAACAAACAGCTTTCAGAAACCAAACTGGAATACCCAAATTCTTTGTTTTGACTTGGTACTAATAAAATAAATAATATATAAATACATGGTATTTCTATCTAAACTCCATTTTGTACAGTACGTAAGAGAACATTTGAGCCAGATCGCTACAGAGTGGTTCTGCCAAGAGTTATTGCACACGACTCTCTTGTGACCTGTAAAGGCCCACTGAATTTAACAGACGGTCCTGCGAATGCTCCAGGCAGTACTTCCAAGTGCCGCAAATACCCAAACGCAGCACAGAATTTGGAAATCCATTTGTGTTCATGACGGCAAACCAATTATTAAATATGAAGGTGAATTAATTAGCAAACAAAGCAACGTTACAAGGCCTTGTGAATTACTAAGAATTATTTCCTGAGAATTCAGTATTAACTTGATTTACCTAAAGAAATACACAGATACAGCAAAAACATCAATGAAAAGCCTTACACTCATAGTGGCATTGATTTCTGCTACAGTCTCCTCGTCAGCTGGGAACTGGTAGATCTGTACTCCATTGCTGACCAGTTCACTCATGATTTTACTCTTAAACTTATGAAGCTCATTCTTGGCAATGGTATCCGCTTTGGCAATGATTGGGATTATATTCACCTGTAAAAAATAAAGAAACAAACTAATAAGTAGCCCTTTCAATTTACCCCTTAAGCTATTTCTTCGGCACATCGTCAAAAAGCAATCCCAATGCAAAACTCAGTAACCAGTTTCACAGGTCAAACTGAGTAATGAACTTTAATATAATTTGGATTTAAGCTAATGAGCAGAAAAGGCACTCTGCTGCCACTAATGTACTGCATTTGCAGAAATAATATATTACAATGGCAAGAAGTATTGTTTAGAAGAATAGCACACACTACTGTATAACCTTACTTACCTTTAGGCATGCAGCTGTCAGTCACTATGCATGAAATATTACAATACTGCATTTGCCCGACAAACCATTGCATTTATTTTGTTTCATCAAAATCACACATGTACATACGTTTCTTATGTATATAACAAAGTAAATGATCTGTAATACTGACACAATGTGCTGTGGAAAACCAATAAAAAGGGCACAAGATAAATACCAGTATGGTTCATATTATTCTAGTATAGAATAAATAGAAATAGGTAACAGACGTCATTATCCCTTTTAAAAAGGGATTTTAAAAGTTGAACAGGGCCATGGTCTCCAGTGTCTGAGGCGTGGTCTGGTGGCACTGCGCCCTGGCAGCCAGTGGCCTGTGATTTCTGTGGCTGACAGGTGAAAAACCTGCTGAGCAGAGCTGGCAGGAAGTAAAAGGGGGTCAGGGGACCTAACCCACCGAGACCTGTAGGAGTCCACGCTACACAACAAGCCACGCTGGGAGTGTATATATATACATATATGAGCAGGCCACATGTGCAGCAGACTGCAGGAAGTGATCTGTTTCAACAGAGGGCTGACGCACATTGGATTGTTTACCATTTCCAGAGAGGGATGATGAACAAGTATGTCGCCATCGCTGTACAAAACAAAAACTAGAGCCATCAGTTTCACGAAAAAGCAGATCACCGTGACTTCCAGCTGTCGCATGTTTACTTACACAACTTCCATTACTCTCAAGAATTTCTTGTAAAGAACGCTGCAATTAAGTTTTATCACCACTGGTGAAGCCGATAGTAAAATGGCAACATACATAGAGACATGCATTGAGGCTCCTCCTTAGGAGCCCCAGGCTGTAATACTCTCAATAATGTGTATGAAAGAATGTACTAACCTGGGTTAAACCACAACTGGATTCTCCAGGAACAATGTTTAAGTGTAATTTTGATTGATTAGTTGACACACTCGGGAGTAGAACATTCACTTTCATGGTTCATTATTCCCACGGTGTAGATGTTGCCTGTAAACTTTTGATGGCTACTGTACACAAGATATTTGGTATTTATCAATTAAACAAGAGCCAGAGTGCCAAATCTGTGAAAAGATGCCACTAAAGCACTGGGAAAAATACAGGTTACAGGCAGATATCCTTGCAGGTAAAAATCATACCTCCAGCCTCGAATTCTAAACATTTCTAAAGACAGTGAACAACTGCAGCAAACCCAGTGAAAAAAACCTCAGCGCGAGTCAAGCCTTTATGAATTAACATACAGCTGACAGTTATCGATTCAGATGTCTTCCTGTATGCATAAGCATGAGAAAGAGTACCATTCAAAAGCAGCATTCAGCATGTGAGCAGAGAAATTAGAGTACAAATGCTATATGGGTGTGCACAGCAGCAGAGAAGAAACTATACCAATACACTCTCCGTGTACAGATTGCACACAGAGAGTGGGGTTATTGAGAGGGAATTGCTTAATTACCTGGACTGAACAGTTAGTGCTGGAGTACTGTGTAAATGACAGTTTGTTATTCCCGTTGCAGGGCCTCAGCAATGTGAATATACATATCTTTTTCTATGCAGATCCTCTGCAGTTTGCCCCATGAATAACAATCAAGGAGAGGTGCTTTTCTTCACTGCCATGCCCGCACCACTTCTGCCCAATGGTGTTCCCAGCAATACAGTACTTTACGATTCACAACGGCTTATAGCAGACATGCTCAAAGGCATTTAGGAGAGTAAGGACCATATTCACTGCACAAACTGTAAGGTTACAGAACTATTCAGAAAAGAACTAGGGTGCACAAAGAAGGTTGCCGCCACTGTATCCCCGGCTGCCGGAAGATAGTCCATTTAATCTCATCTCCAGAGTTACTTATTTGAAGCTTTGTAACATAAGTGTTTTGTTTTCTTTTTATAGCACTTGAGTTAAATGCTGTATGAATATGGCCCTTGTTACTTAACAAGATCAACACTGCAAAAAAACTCCACTTAAAATTGGCAGACTGCTGCTGCAAAATTGGAAAATAACCCCTCAACACAGCAGACCAGCTAACAAATGATGATGCCCTAATAGTTTTTGTACGACTTATTTCCATAAACTGTAAAGACACAAACTACTTAAAATATTTATCGTAGGGCTTTCTTTTTTGCAAATTTAAAATATGTGCTAAAAAAGTGAAACTGAAAAAGAAAGGAGTCCTATCTGTAGAGTGCTCAGTGAAACGAGAACCTTGCAGAGTCAGACTCAGCAGTACCGGGCACAGCCTGGAATCAGAACAAAATGCTTTGTCCTCCTGCGTTCCGTCATTCCGTATTGCGATACATTCAGTACTTCAAGGGGACCAAGTTAAGTTCTGGAGGATACAGACCTACTTTACAAAAACACCACTCACAAGCAGGGGTGTATTATTATTTGATTTGCACCCCCCCAGATGTAGAGAACAATTCAAGGAACACACCTGCTAATCATATACTTAAATCTGCTAATCATATTTAAATATACCATCCATTACCTTGCTGTCTAGCTTCTTCATTGTAACGAGGTCAAGAGACTTTAGCGAGTGTCCAGTGGGGGCAATGAAGTACAGACAGGCGTGAATCCGGGAGTCGTGGTAATTAAATAAGGATCTCTTGATTTTCAGCTCCTCCTGCAGGTAGGCTTCAAACTGGGCATCAATGTATTCAACTATTGGTTTATAGCTAGAAAAGAAACACAAAGATCGTTGTATGTTACTTTGCACAATAGTATTTAATACTCGTTTAATATATACTGCTGTTACTTGATGCGTTACCCCAGACAGTGTTCCACCATCCTGTTTTTAAACCCTAGTAGGACAAGGGAGTATTTAAAAACAGACACACACCAGACGCAGAATAAGAAAAATAAAAACATCCCTAAATAAAAACCAAATGCCAAGGACACAAATATATACCTCCATTTCTCTGGCCAAAAACATTAAAACCCAAATGAGGTTGTGGATAAGAAATAGGGAGATATTTTATTTTACTACAGAGCATTTACCTACAGTATTAGATTTGTTCATTTTATTTTCGTCTTGTTAAAGATTTCATCACCCATTTTGCAAAAAGCTGTGTAACTAAAGTGAGTGGCAGTACAGGCATCACATGGCTGGTGAGGGAACAGGGCCAAGCATTTTCCAACCACCTGCTTAGTTCCGAGACGCTGTGAACTCTGCAGGCATTGAAATTACATTTCCAGGTCCTCACTGGCAGCCAGCAGACCTGCATTTGATCTGTATTCCTTTTGGCAGAACACAGCTGTAGAAAAGGAGCACTAGTTACAAAGCATAAGGAACAGGAGCACCATGTCCTGTAATGCCCTGATATTATACCCTCAGAGCAGTCAGTTAAGGACTAATTGAGAAAATGTCAAGCATTTCAAGACAGTCACAACCCAATAGCAAAGAACAATCTTACAACAGTCGTCCGTTCATTACTAACCACAGATCACAAAATGGATGGTCTTAAATATTATCAGACATGGCCATACAAAATCCACACCCCATATTAAATTACTACATATATATATATATTTACCTATCTTCTTTGTTAATCTGGTCGCCAAATCCCACCGTGTCAACGGTTGTCAGTTTTAGACGCACGTTGCTTTCCTGGAGTTCATAACTCTGTGCTTTTAACCGGACCCCGGGCTCGTTGTGAGAAGCGGGATCGCCTTCAAACTTGGTGTTGAACAGCGTGTCCATCAAGGTCGATTTGCCAATACCGGTCTCCCCTGGTCATATAGCAAGGAAGGAATACAAGGTTAATACCAAGAAAAGCTGGAGATCCTTCAGACATTGGACAAACAGGAAAGACAGTACTTGAGTGCAGAAGGCAGCATACAGACCAACAGCTTGGTCAGTATTATAATTTTTAACAGTGCTTTTCTAAAGTAACACTAAACACAAATCTATATTCTACAATATTACTGTGCCTCTGTGAGCAGCAAATGGTAGCCAGTTAGGAGACTTACATAAAAAGAAGGTGATTTAACAACAAAACCATGGCATAGTAGTGATGAACTGTGCATTGGTGATGCATATGTATTACTATCAGCTTGTAGAGAACAGAGCTGCTTTCATGATGAAACAAACAATTCCCTTCAAAATGGCCGATTCCTGATGCTAATTAATTGGTTCCAGATGAATTTTAAGACGCTGCACGCTGTGCCAGCAAAAGCCATGTGATTTACTCCAGGAACAACCCTCCCCATTAGTCATGGTCTTATGACTAGCACTTAAAACTAAAGATTATGCAAACTGTAGCCCCATTTGTCAGGCAATGGGCTGAGTAATAGAATACCAGAAAGAGAATCTACTAGAAACTTAGCTTCATTACCTGTCTAATTTACAGCTCACAGACTGATTCAAAATAAAATGAGCAAATGATTGATTACCATATGAAATCATCTAGGAATATGGCTCATCACAGCTCTGTTACACTCCCTCCCCCTCATGACGTGATTATTTTACTTAAACCTTTCCAGTGCAGATATAACCATTATGTAACAAAAACATTGTGTTCAAATCAAGACAGTGGCTCGGGTTTTGAAGTGGAATTACAGAAAATGTGGCAGCAATCACCCATAAAACAACACTTGGTTTGGGATTTATCGGCTACAGGAATGTACTTATCCACTATCCTGCAGCGCTGCAGGCTCAGCAGCACCAGTACACTGCTTTGCTAGATAACCAAAAGGGACAATGGTCTTTACTCTTGCCAAGTCGGTTGCTTCTTATTCTGCCTTTAAACATCATCCCTCCCTAGACCAGCACTCACAAGCCAGGTAGCAAGATTTATTTATAAAACACATTTATGCAATAAAACAAGACCTGGGTTTTACAGAGCTGGTTTGAAACCATCAACGTAAGTACTCCTAAAAGACATGGGAGGCAGGGAGGGGATACGAGGTAGGTGTGCTTTGACAACAGCAGTTTGAAATATGGGCTCAACTTGCAAACATTTACACAAGGTGGGGGGGACACCACAGAGAGCCAATATGCTGCCTGAGAATTTAAAAGTGATGCAACATCTAACTAGGGAGCTAGGTATGGCACAGCAGACCTGGGATCAAATCCAGTTCAGGCTACAAGTGAAATGAGTCAGATGATCTCAACTTAGCCACTACGCTAATGAGCAAAATTCTGATTCAGTGGGACCAACAACCCAGTAGGATGTTCAGGATGCTCTTCAATTGATATAAGGTTAAACCGGGAGGCACCCTTGGTGCAATGCTAGCACTGTGCCAGATAGTATACAGTGCCATTGTTCTTTCTAGCCGGTAAATTATTATTAAACGTGTGGTCTTCTGTGTAACTGGGTTTTGATAAATACGTTTAAATCTTAAAAGGAAACAACAGTAGGGCTTTAGTAGAGGATACCAAAGTTGTTCATATCCCTCCCCCACCCCAGTTATACAATGACCATTTCGTGTCATCTTGTTTTAGGCATGGAAGTACAATCTCCTCTGGCACAAAAGGTCACTGACTAAACCCCAGCCAAATGATTTACTTTGCACAGCCACCTGATTCAGCTACTACCACCAGCTCCACCTCCACCCCCATCACCAAGTGACACAGAGACGTCATCTGTTTTCAGATATTAAAGAAATACGGATCTGCTGTGCTGATGAGAAAAAAAACAAACTATCATGTTTTTCATGGTGATTGCACATGCCTGCTCCTACGTTTACCCAGAATAAGTATACACAATTATTAGATACTTACTCCTACTTCCCACCCTTGAATTTGATGCTATAGGTCTGGCTAGACAAAGATACTTCACATGAGAAAGGGGCTGAGCTAATTGACCCCGAGGGTTAAACACTGTCTGCTGTGTTTTTACAGT
Source organism: Polyodon spathula (assembly GCF_017654505.1). Classification (NCBI taxonomy): domain Eukaryota; kingdom Metazoa; phylum Chordata; class Actinopteri; order Acipenseriformes; family Polyodontidae; genus Polyodon; species Polyodon spathula. The sequence goes on along the minus strand of NC_054534.1, from coordinate 26,638,214 downwards.
GTCAGCCATGTGTTTCATTATGTAGGAGATCATCGGTTTGTAGTTCTCTCCTCTTCTGCCCTTGGCAGGATTCACTTTGAGTCATGGTTATTTAGGAAATGTACAGGTTGCTCAGCTGCCTCACAGGCATTACTTGGAAGTCTCTGACAAGTCCACTTCACTGCACTAGACAGACATTATTCTCTTCAGTGGCCTGTTCCTACTGCTTCCTTTTGTACAGTTTATTAGCAAGACCACAATTAAAAGGCAATTTTACCACCAATCACTTCTAAACTTTGTACGCAATCTTAAGAGCTGGAATTTGTGATCTCTAGACTCAGCTGGCTGCTATGGCATTCAAATTCATTCACCTTGGAAAATTCTTGTGGACTAAAGCAACAATATTGGGGGATAAACAAGCTTATTTCAAAGGTTAATTTTTACTCTGCATGGCAACTGGATAGTTTAACTGTGTCAAAGTTCATGTCTAAATAGTTTTTGAATTTAGAAATAGATTAGATGCTGATGCAGGGTTTCCTGGTCCTCTTGATACACATCTGAATAAAAATAATAAATGATGAATACTGCCCACAAAAAACCAGCACATTGACATTTCAGTAGCTGCTGTGTACTACAGGACAGGGTCTGATCCGTGGCTGGTACAAATCTTTGTTTTTTTCTATAAAACTTCATTTTTAAACACAGAAAGTGTTTGTTCCATTTTTACGAGACAACAGTATTCTCCTCCTGTTTGACATGAACAGATCTTAAACACAGGGTTGTGGAATCATATCATGGAAACCTGTTAACAGAAGGTTTTGTCCTACACTTAAAACACTTTTCCCCATGCTGACAGTGATGTCACCAGCCGCCAATTCCTTAGAATCATTTATTACAACCCACTAATAAGCCTGCATTTAAAAAAACGCAGAGAATGAACCTCAAATAAACCTGCCCACTCGCACAGCCCTGATGACACACTTCTGTTACGCAACTGTGAAATCCTGCTATTTATAGAGATTGAAGAATCTCCAGGATGCCCCACGACACCACCCCCCAAACACACACACAGAGTAAAGGGTGTTCGGTTTGGCATAGACTGTCAGATATTTAAATAAATGCATTAAAAAAATAATTAAATGTATTATATCATAGAGCGATTCCTGTTCATGCCCTGGGGAAATCAATTTTGTCCAAAATAGGCAATGGAGCTTTGACAAGAATGCTGACTATTACTAATATTAAAAAGGAGGCACAGTACATTTTCTACTGGCCGCTGTAACACCAGTATGAGGAGTCAACTCTTAGCTATCACAAAGGCCAGTTGATGTAGGTGTTCTATCACAAAAGCAAAGTTGAGGCTTTGTTTTAATACTGTTAACATGAATTGCACTTCATGTAGTACATCACACTTGTAAATGACTGCCTGACAGAATAGTAACTCCAGGTTCTAAAAGGGAGATAAAGGGTTAAATCTGTTTATTCACGGCTCTGGCAGTACTTACCCACACAAAGGATGTTGAAACAGAAACCCTGCGTTGTGGATTTGTTGACCAGTTGATCTGGAAGACTGTCGAAGCCAACATGACCAGATAAAGTCAAGTTCCGCAGATCTTCACTCTGAGATTGAAAACACACAGGAGATGCACACATCAGACTTAAAATCATCATAAAACTGCTACAAAAGTACAACTGGAAGATAAACCACCCTCAGTAAACCTTACTGGAACCCCTTTCTCTCAAAGCTAATGTTCCATTTATACAAATATGACTTCCTTGGTGTGTTTATAAAAGTAGCCTCCTGTGCACTCTATACGCATCTCTGACCTAGTACTAATTAGTCCAAGTCAGTTCCTCATTGCCGAGTTCCCAGAGATGGGATCCACACAGCAGGGAGTCACTCCTCTCAAAGACAGGGTTATGATAACTCCCTGGGAAAGAGTTAATCTAACTGCAATTCCTCTCACAAAGACTGCAGCAATGCTATTCAAGACAGCCCATGGCTAAAGTTCATTCCCTTTCAAGAATGTGTTGGAATAGATTCTCATCATTTGTATTTGAAGTTTTCAAACTTAATAAAAAAAAAAGTTGTGCATTGAAGCTCAATACGTTATATAGGAGAGACCTCTGCTGCAGAAGGGAAGGGGCTGTAGTGTACAAGCACACATGCAATAACACAGAGGATTCACAACAGACAATAAATAGCTTCCCATTCCTGGATTGAAATTTCAAGTCATAGGGCTAACGCATCCTTACAGTAAAGTAAAGCCCTTCGGTAGTGCTGTATCTGCTGCTCAAGGGTTCGGATAGTACAGTCATGTGTCTCATTTGATACATATGTAAAATAGCAAAGGTTTTTCCTAGTTTTACATACTAGGCAGCGGATTCTGGTCATTTTGCAAAATAGGAAATAGGGTTCTTTTTTCAGTAACTGGTATATCTTTTTTATTTTCACAGACATGACTGAATTTAAGTTGACATGATTTTAGGTTGATGGGGTTGAGGGCTTAGTTAAATTGAACCCGTTTTTTTTTGGAGGGTAGTATATGTATGACTATAGCTCCAATCATAAGGGGCAATGTCCCAACAACCCTACTGGGTTCAGTACTCACTCATGCACCATTATCTATGGAAAGATGAACAATCTGTTTTCAGGAACTTTACTTTATTTTCAGGATAAAGTCACTCCCTCTTGCTGGCACTACTGAGGCACTAACATTGTTGAAAAAAAAATTAATTAAAAAAATAAGAGTTTCAGAGTCAGCATTACGCATGACAGCTGCCCATCACGGCTTTGTGTAATCTGCAATATCGCAAAAAAATCTGCAATGAAACCCGATTCAGTGGCATGCTTTACTTGGATTCGTTTCAATCAGCACTCCGGCTGAAGCCCAAGCACCACATTCTCATGGAACACAGAGACCTAACATCCTTGAATTCCGTTGATCATGAACTAATCTTTAAACAAACATTTTCAAAAGTTATTTCCAAGCGACTTGTATTTCACATAAGGAATGTGTATACTTCGCAAATACAGGGAATTTAAAAGTAAAGCTACAGATATTGAGCATTCGGATCACAAGTGCCTAATCAAACATGTTTAAACAAAAAAAAAAGCACAATTAAATAAATAAATAAAAATTTGAAAGTATGAACATTCAAAGTTGATTTTAATACAGACTACTGTACCAATTTAAAATAAAAAGTCAGATTCCATTTATGGCAAAATAGTAAGTTTGTAAAATGTCCCCCGTCCATCCCCTACATCTGTATGAAATTAGTGATCAGTATCTTCATAAGACACATGCACCTTCTTAAACCCGCTGAGCTATACAATATAATTCTTTGACAGACTCAAAAAAAATAAAATAGTAATAATTCAGAGTTTCACTTGGGTTCTCGGAAATCTCTCTCTATATATAATCTTGAATCAATAAATGATGAAAGCTTGAAGTAAAAAAAATGCACAAAAATTCTTGGGTATCAATTGATTTTAAAATGTAAACACTAAGCTACTTTACAGAACTTAATAGTAAAAGAGCAATCCAAAGTTTTTATTATAAATTTATAAAAAATAAAAAGAAGAACTATCACCACATTATCCCTCGGGGGCACCACAGAAGAGCGTTCCTGATTGGTCACGTAAACTCCAGTGCAGTTTGAAAGAAGAATGAACCACACTGGACAGTCACTGCAATAAAGCTGACAATACAGGGAAACTGCACAAAGGCTGCTGTAGGAGGAGTGCTCTTACTACTAAGGGTATATGATTCAATCTTACAGATTTCTACTACAGCAGATTAATGATTCAAAAGGGTTAAAAAAACAAGGCCTTTTTGTAACTGGATGACAATTAACAGAATAGACATTTTCCCTTAAGGGTTTTCCCCTTTTTTATCCCTCACATTTGTAAATATCACAATTTACTGTAATGACCATAAGCAACAGCTGATTTAGTGACAGTATACTGGAGCCTACTTCTTTGTGGAGACTTGCAGTTTTAGGAAGCAATTATCCAGGAATCACAGACCCTCCTCCCAGCCCTATTACTGAAACAATCAGGTGGCAGGAATAAGGTATAATTTGAGTTGTTAATGTAGTGAGAAGGGGGAAACAATATTTAAAAGGTGTTCCGACTCCTGGCACCTAATCATTTAAAACAATTTACTTCAGGGTATTTCTGAAATGTGGGACTGGATACTGGGTTAGTGGGAGTTTCTAACTGTGCATCATATAACTGGATATTAAGCCTGGAAATTATGTTTATGGCCTTAAGACTGCACATTACTACAATAACCTTTGAAACTTTACTCTTTCTAGTTCAAGAATAAAACTCATAACTCAGGAGGGCAGAGTGCTTTATTCCAACTATATAAAATCGACATGGATAAAGACAAACTAAAACTGACCATGGGAAAAAAAAAAAAACATTGCACCGCAAAAACAAACAAACAAACAACACCCACCCCACTTTTAAAAAGGGACTTTCCTAGCCTTCTCTACTGCATTCAATTCTGGTCCCCACATTATGAAAAGAAGTCTGTGGCTCTGGATAGAAACCGAACAAACCTCCCTGGGCTAAGAGACAGGAGTTATGCAGACAGGTCAAGGGAATCTCAATCTATTTAGCCAACAACAAAGAAAGGTTAGAGGCGAGTTTTTAAAGTCCTAAAAGGAATTGATAGGTGTTACACTCGTCACTTTTTCATGTACAACACAAGAGACCAGGTCTAGAAGACACAGATGGAAGTTGAAAGGAGACACATTTTACAGAGGATGGTGGGTGTATAGAATTGGGCACCAGCCATGTTGTTGCTGCTGTGTCATTAGGATCATTTAAAAAGACATCTTGACGAGGCTTGGGATCAATTGGTCACTAGCGACCGGACGAGCTATGCTGAACCAAATGGCCTTCTCGTTTCTAACTGTTCTCGTGTGCATTCCACTGAATCTTGTAAACTCCATTTCTTAATGACATCAATGTGACAAACAAGCGTGAAGGAATGCCAGGGCCCAGCAGCTGGGTAAACAGTCTTCACATGTTACACATTTCACTGGCCTAAAATACTGCATAAACACCAATTACTCAACCTGTATGTCCTTGGCACAAACACAGTACTAAACACAACACTGCGAGCCAGAAGAAACCCGCGAGAAAATGCTCCAAATTCTGTGGGACATTTAGATTGAATTCCAAGGAAAATATGTAGAAACTACCAATAAATTAAACCACTGGCGTTTTTAACATGGCTTTCCCACAAAAATATATGCATGATAAATAACAGTGATAACCAAAGTTTTAAATACATTTTCTTACTTAAGGGAGTTATACTTGAATACAACTATATACAGTACATTTATGATTGGGAAGTGTATGCTACATATGTATGACCTGTTCACAAACAACTGAGACTGCAGGATTGCAATTCTGCTACCACACATCGTATCCCCTGCAGACAGTCAGAAGAACACAGCCTATTTCCTAGAATAAATTATGCAATTAATTAAACATTTCTCTAGAGGGAGTATGAAAACCCTTTTAGGTAGTCACCAGTTCTTCTATTGAAACGTTTCTATGAGCCAGCGTGCAGTCCACACTGCCTGCTGAAACAGTGAAGGAGGGATAATAAAAGCATGCTGGATTAGGACCAGAAGTAGACGGGGAGGGGGGGTCGACGGGACAGGGGGGCGGCGGAACATGATTTAGGTCAAGATGATAGAAACATGGTATTAACTACAAACAGAAAGTTGGTAAACAGGTCACAAGGCTCTTAAACACTGCAGCATCTTAATACTGAACGGACTGAATTAAAACTAGCAAGCTGCACAGGTCTCTGAAAATAAAGTGTAGATTGACAAATCTGTATGTGAACTTGCAGTATCAGTTGCCTAGTGCATGGGCAATGAGGTTTCTTTCGTCTGTCACATTTCCACCAGCACCTTTAAAACAAGTCTGAGTGTAAAACTAAACCTGCTCTTTCTCCCAACCTGGGGCTGCGGATGGTTCCATCTGTAGTCTACAATCCAGTCTGTGACCAGACTTGGCACAAAGATAGATCCTCTAGAAGTGTCTAGTATTTCCATGCACCTACCTCCAATATTTCACAGATAGCAAAAATAATGAATAGCAAGCACTCTGTTGTACTCCTAGTATACAAGGAGCTATAGGGTAAAGAAAAGGCCAATTCACTGTGCTGAAGGGGTAAGTTAACATGCCTCCTGTGCTATCTTGTGTTGAACAGATGCTATGTTGAGGAGCAGCGTGGGTGGCGGCGGACGGAACACCTGTTCTGAGGCTTCACACTGTTTTGGTTGTTATCATAAAGTGCTGAAATAAACATTCAGCAGTTATGAGTGCATTATCCCCCTGATCACAAATGATTTTCAAATTAAACAGATTTGAGTGTTAAATTAAGTGTTTGGACAAGGAGATTTCACGCAAGTGATCTCATGCTCTAAATAGGTCTCGACCCCTCTATCAAGTTGAAGTGATTTGAAACCGGCTATCAACTACATCGAATTCACTCTTTAAATAGGAAAAGGTAGCAACCTCAAAAAGAATAAATTACAAAGCTAAACAAACTTACAATTCTTTTTTTGATTTTAATTACCCCCCCCCCCCCCCCGTACTGTATATCTGGAACATTCACCCAAATCAAACTGAATTATGGGGGAAATGGGAGCCATAACCTTACCGTGTAAGCAATTCTGTATTAGAATAGGTTGTGTTATAACGGGGTAGCACTCTGTGTGTGTAAATATAAAAAAATATATATATATATATATATATATATATATATATATATATATAGGGATGGATGAGAGAGAGAGAGAGAGAGAGAGAAATCTAATATCGTTTGTCACTTGTTATGAATTAGAAAGATTAAATCACATTGTGTTTTGGGGCAGATTGAAAGTATTATTAAAGTGATACATTATAAAAGTACAGTTTATCACGTCAACATTTTTTAAGTAATGAATAATTTTTTTGCCTACAATTAATTGAACTACACATTTCTATCTGTACTGTATGTCACATGCGGCCTGCATTTCCATTATTTCTTAGTTAATTTTGCGGTCGTGTGTTTTTGTTGCAGACCGTGACAGTGTGGTTTCAGTTTATTTCTTGCCCTTGTTTGGTGCTGGAATCCTATTGCAGTGCTGCCAGCACACATGAAGAGGGAGGTGCCCTTGGCGTGGTCCATGTGACTTCCTCTCTCTCACATAGACACTGCCCTGCCAGAGGTCCTGGGGGCTGGCTGTGCTGTTACAGCTGGGACTCCATTTACACTCCCAGTTACATTCCACTCCTTGCTCCCCTCATGCCAAGCTGCGGTAGCCGGAGAAAAAATTAAAAAAAGGGATGGAAAATGCAACCCATCACTTGTAAGAAAATGTTAAGATGGGATTATTTTTTTTGTGACCAACGCCCAGTTCTAATGGAAAACATGCTCAAAAAGACACTTTAGAAACCAACCTTGTCTAATTTTGCTTCCTAAGTTCCCAGACAGTGGTATAGCTATAGACTATATTATTGAGAAAAACAAAAAAGTTATTCAAAATAATTTATTGACTGCCGTGCGAAACAGGTTTTACTTGTAACCGAGAAATAACGAAAAACACAATCTAATCTCTAACTTGTAAAATAGGAAACAGACACTTAAGAGGGGTATACACTTATAATTACTGACGCGACATAGAGTCCTGCAGCCAGACAGCAACATTCCCTGGTCATTTCTTATCTTTTATTATTATATCCTTCCTCAGTCCACCGTTGCATTCAATGACTCAAAGTGATAATGACTGACTGCGGGCGGGGGCCCCCCACCCCACCCCCCCGACAGTGTGTTAGCGTCGTGGACCTTCTGAACCTTCACAGTCGTTTTCCTTTCTACTGTTTACTAAGACTAAGGAAACGGTAATGGGGTGGCTGTCCGAGACGGTGATCGGTGAGGTTGTCAAAACAGGGATTAGAGTTGTTGGCACAACCCAGTTCTACAAATGGATACAAACACCACTGTGGTGTATTGTGGCAGTTTGAACAGCTCTGGATCGTTGCACTTCTCTTCTGAAGTACAGTCACGATCATGTAGTTGATGATGTTATAATGATTAAGTAGGTATGCACAGCCACCATTATATAGACTAATATAAAAGGAAGAGACAGAACAATGACATGTACCATATGTTGAACTGCTGTAGTTTTGCTGGGTTATAGTGTTGTCATGCAAGCACTTGCTACCTGTGCATCGTATGAAACTTTCTCTAGCAGACATCCTTCTTGGATGTAAGCCCTCTGCCGTTAATTATAATTTTGCTGGAGGACTGCAGGGAGCTGGTTTGCTCACATTGCGCTACATACATTCAGAACACGTCAAACGCATTATTTGTAGCTGGAAGGCAGGAACAGCCTGTGCAATTACTCACATGCCACTAGAACTTCAATCCCTCAGGTATGTTTTAGATTTTTGCAATTCCACACAACAATAATACCATGGAATGACCAATCTGACAGTCTGAGCAACTTTTTGAAAAAGGTTTTATTGTCACAGACCTAATACTATAAGCTATACTGATGAAGGCATGTGACAATGATTCTTGGTGTTAGATCTCCCTCCCAACCTGTGAGGGAGCCGTGTAAAGGGAACAAAGTACCCTGGACTAAATGGCATGACAACTTATTCCCAGGGATAGGTGGAAGTCGTCCATCTAGAAAAGAGGCGGAGCTACGGTTCCCTGAACTCAACGACCCGGACAGGAAACGGCGTGGCATCCGTGGATTGGAGGAGCAGATGTGCTGGTTAACTAAGGGGTCATGATGGAGGGTATAAATAGGGGACATAGTGGAAGTGATCTGTTGCTTTGTAAATGGTTGGAAACAACCTAGGAGACCCTGTGTTACGAGAAACTTGAGTGTTGTGTTTGTCTAGTAAAAACTGTTTGTTATTTAGACTACTAAAACGAGCCGGAGCTGTAGCCGAAGGCCAGCATCAAACCCGGAAACCAGCACTTCCCTTTGTTTCACGGAGAACTGTCTTTGTACCACGAGCACTAATTCACTCACTTATGTACCTGTGTCTGTGTTTTGTGTTATGTGTTCACAACAGTATTTTTTACAGGTGTTTCCCGTCAGGCTCTGAACATTGTTAATTCAATAAACACCCTTGCGCCTGGATAGCGTTGTCGATCTGTTTCTTCTGCACTGCTGTGTTGCCTTCACCTGCACTCACTTACCCACTTTGCTACAAGGCACTAGCCACGTGAAGCTTAACATGCTCTACTGCACTATGCTTTGAGGTGTTAACCACAGACCGAGCATGCAGATTCTGGACCAGACTGACCACTAAAACTTCAGCACTGCAATTAACCAGACCTTGTCTTTGGTACGCCACAATATAATTTTTGTTTTACTTATTTTCGTATAACATCATTGAACCTATTTAATTACTTATAGTGGGGTTGTCTTTTTGCAAAGTTTAGTTCAGTTTATCCAACATTAAAACTGTATAGTTCTGTCACATTACTTTACGTGTGTGGCTCTCACTAACTTTGCTGTGCAGAATAAATGTTTTATTTATTTATTTATTTATTTATTTTTAATGTGTAAATATCAGGACTTTAGCATCGGGACTGTCCCGACCATTAGGAACTGCTGGCATCATGTATGTATAAAGAACTCCTTTTCACTGGGGGTAGGGCAGTGGCACTGGAACAATTTTTAAAGTGGGGGTGCTGAAAGCCATTTAACAAAACTGTAACCCCTGTATATGATGGAAGCCATGCAAAGCCAGGGGGTGCTGCCACACCCCCAGCACCCCTAGTTCCAGAGCCCATGGGGTACGGTAGTGTATTGTACGGTACTTTGTAATAACTGTAAACCGCACTGGATAACAGCGTCTGCTACATAAATACTGTCTTATTTTAATTATTTGGAAAATAATTTTGTTTTTCAATGTTTGTCATGAAAACCGAGAAGATTAGTTGGAATAAACCTACCCTATTGGCCAATCATCCCCACAACGAGTCTTGCTTCACAATTACAGCACAGTCAATTGAACCCGCCCTCGTACGATTGATTGGTCACTTCATGGGGAAAAACCCTGCCCCCTCACGTGATTGACAACCTTTAAAGAAGTCTTCGTTTGCCACATGAAATTGAAAGATCATTTACCAAATGAAACCGAACGATCATTTGGCAAACAGCTTTATGATTAAGTATTAAACAAATTAATTTTGAAATGAACTTAAGAATTGACAAATTAATTTTAATAATTTATGAATTGATAAATTAATTTAAGAATTAAAGATTTAATTTGGACCCTTACAGCTCCATAAAAACACATACGTGGTTGTACAGTAGTTCAAAGTAACATTGCAGTTAAAATGGAAGACTCTTTCTTAATGCCTACTCAATTACAGATTTTACACTAATTTACCCCGTGAAAATACATACTACTGTCTGTGTTAATTATAGGGCAAGCTTTGTGGGTGGGAGTAACTTCATCTAGAGCGCTCTCAGTTCTCGCAGAGTGGCACATTAGACAGGGCGAAGCACTTCACACATGGGCGGCGCGAACCCGGGTCCTCTCGCACTGAAACAGAGCGCAGATACCGCTGTACAGGAGAGCCGGCTCCGCCGCATGTGTGTGGATTGCCTCGCCCTGTGCAATGCGCCTGCCTGCGGGAACAGGTTCGTTACATTGGTGTCAGAAGTGGACTCAGGTACCCCGGCACGCACTGTTACCTTGAAATGAATGAGGTTTCAGAGATTCCTGGTAACTATTTAACAGTTGTATTAGAAGGGTCATCACGTTACAAGTAATGCAAAAGCACTCTACAGCACTATATACAGTACAGAGGTATCATCATCTATGAGATGACCAAGAGATATTAGACCATTTTACCAAAAACCTGCAATGCTTTCATTCATCTCCGCATATCGCATATGATGTCTAAATACAAGAAACTAAATGATGTTGCCAAAGCCTAAACTATGTACCGATAGTTGATTGATTACTGTGCTGATCAGAAGACCAACGCCCTCAGACACCGTCTAGCGAGCACATCCTGGTCAGCTGTCTGGCCTGCTGCTTTATTTATTTAACATAATAGATCAGAGCTGACACCACAAAGTATCCAAACACGGCACTCACAGAAGTGAGGCAATCTTGTGAAGCAATTAGCACACTACTTTGACATTTTAGTTCAAGTGTTTGCGCTGCCAAGGATAATATACTGTACATTATAACCACAAGACATGTACAAATACAACTCCAGAAGGGGGGGAAAAAAAAGGTTTGGGATGTTGCTTGATTATGCAGATGACCAAACAAACCGGTTGCAAAAGAAAATGTGTTTTTTAAACATGTATCGATTACAATAATGCATTCTCAGTAGAGCTGAATTTTGTAACCAATCCCATCATTAAACTGATTAAATGTATACTTGATCTGTGTAATTAAACTTGCTGTAGCTTATTTACATTTCCAATAAAAATCTAAAAACTTATATAAATCCACCCACGCACACCCACACTGTTCTTTCCACTAAAGCAGGCACACAGAGTATCCTTCATCAGTACCGCAAGCTTCCAAAATAGAAGAGAACGGGTGAGGCGACTTCATCTGGTCCAGCATAGTACCAATTTGCAAAACAGAAAGCTATGTCTGTAGCTTTACGAAATTAACTAAATAAAGTCCGACTGCACTATACTAAATGTTCAAACAAATATCAAGCCACCCATCCAGTCGGTGTATATATATATATATATATATATATATATATGCATAATTCCTCTATGCTAGTTTGGAGGGTACACCTCCCGTCTAATCCGACACATTTTTTACATTTGTTTTGAACAAAAAATTATATTCTAGCGAGTTTAATGTCCTTTTAAACAAATGATATTACAACCTAAGATAAAAGGTGAGAGATACCCCTAATCTATCGCAAGCTCTGCAGTTCAAGCCTTTTCTAGTACAGTCTCTGTATGATCTAGCTTTGAAGAATAAATAAATAACTACCAACAATTAACGTCAAAGATCCGCAATCATTAATACAAACAAGAACAAAAACAAAAAAAGGCTTTAGAATTAATTTATAGATCCGCATACATATTGGCTGCATAGGTATCGTTTACTCAAGTAAAACAATTAGACATGCATCTAAGCATAACTATTGTGCAGAATGTTACATGACATAGTGCATAATGAATGGCCACCCTTACCATTAAAATATTAACACTAGCATGTTACTTTACGCACTGATAATCAGGTAGCATTATTTAACGAAGAACAGTACTTACAGGTTTACTTCCAACAGCAACAGACATTTTTTTTTTTTTACAATTTTTTTTTTTTTTTTTTTAAAACGTGCGCCACTTCAAATAATTCCTATGTGAGCATCAGCTTCGCACGATTTCAACTAGATCAACATGGCCCCTGCGCAGTAACGCAAACTTTCCGCTTCGAATAGTAGGGGGGTCCAATTACAGCTATATTTATTGACAGGGGTGCATACATTCATTATGAACTAAAAAACTACTTTTTAAGTTAGTGCAGGTGTTATTATTTGCTTTCGTTAGAGATCTTGACGCAGTGTTTTCAGAATCACTGGACTTCGTGTTCAAGCGTGCCTTTGTCTCCCCCGTTCACCTGATCCCTGTTCCCTGGTCTCAGTAAAGGACGCGCAGCAGCTGTTCTCACTCTGTAAAGCTATAATTTCCTGTTTTGTTGGTGGAAGTATGGTCGTGCGTGTAAAATTAAAAAAGTTTATTAGCATTTTGTTGTTTTGTTTTTTTGTTATTATTATTATAAGTGAACTTTTGGTGCCTGCTAAATTTGGTAAATGGGTGATATTGCTGTAGGTTGAATAGGGTTATAGTGCAGTGTGAATCCCGTCACACCTCTGCTGAGGGCCAGTTACTGTCACGTATTTACTATCAAAAACACAAAATCCTAACGTAAACTTTGCTTTGCTCTGAAATATTGAATGTTTACTGGTTTAAACTGTCCATCATGTCCTTTATGTGGTCTAGTAGCTCATTTCATTTCTTGATGACTTCAGGGACATTTAATCCCTTGACATATTAATAAAAAATCCTTTTACCTAGTTCCTAGGGGAAACAAGTATTTAATGAAGTAATATAAAATATAGTCCTAAACCCTAATCCTCATAGGCTGAGGTAATAACTAAATAGAGTGATCATAAATCGTATGGTCTAATAAACACAATTACACTTAAACCATATTCATCTTAAAGCTTCCAATACATTATCATAGGTTAATTTTATAATCATCACAGTCTAGGTGCCAAAGTGTAAGGCATACAAGTTGTACTAGAGTGATCCATTCTGAACCAAAATAAGCCCAAATTAATCTAAACAGAAAAAACGATGGTGTGTTCCAAGGGAAGCAGTGTTTCTGTATTCTGAAAGGCTGGCAGTCTGGTAGATCAGGCAAAATAGGCTATACATTCCCTCAACTTTGCCCTAGGGGGGTTACTGGAAACATGCCCTTGTCTGGTGTTTGCAAGGTGTGAGGAAGTGTGTCTTCTCTGAAAGCGGTAGGATCATTCAAATTGTTCCATTGTTGGAAAGTGTGTGCTGAGGGAGGGGTCCAACTGAACATTCTGCCTCAATCTGAGAGATCAGACGCACCTCAGATTGTTTGTGTCACAATGGCGTTAAGAGTTAGGTATTATCAACTGATTGGGGTCACATTCCCCATCCTGCCACTCACTGAAGATTGTATCCAGACGTGTGCAGAGTTCTGTACCACAGGGAGAAATGCACATCTATTGAAAGGCGTTGTTTGTTTGTTTTTTTAATTTGTGGCCATGTACCCATCTCAGCTCCCACACACATTACATTCCTGCCAGTACCCTCTCATTTTTGATTGCAAAGTGAAAATATTAACACATTCCGTCAGTCACTTACAGTAAACACACTCACTAAACACTGGTTTCTTCCGGGCTCTTAAATATTCTTACAATTACATTTTTTTTTTATTGTTGCTTTTAAGTCTGAAATTGCATTATAGAGCAGTAAAAGAGCTTCTAGGCCAACATCACAATGCATGACTGCAAGTTTATAATGGTGTAATTGTGCTTTGTGTTATTCTTGTCCAGATATGCAGCAGTGCTATTTGTGCACATCCTAACGCTGCATGGGAGAAACCAGGTGACACAGAAATGATTAGCAAACCTTGTCCAGAAAATAAAATAGGGACCCATTGTGCACCAAAGTTTTGAAAAGGTATGAAAACGACCAGCCCTTTTTTGAATGAACTCCTTGGCATTTAAATGTACACTAACTGGCCAAAACAATTAGAGAATTACCTTACTAGGTAAGACCATGTAGCTCCCGGCTCACAGAATGGAAACTGGTGGGTCTTGTCCAGTATTACAGTGATTTTTGTCACTAGAACAAATCTGCTGCTTGTTCCAATGGGTTTCACATGTTTGCAGACTAGACCCGTCATGACCAGTATACAACAAGAGTTTCTGGTTGTGGTTTTCTGGACCAGTTGGTCAATGCATCCACTGTGTTAAGGGCTGAGCCAGTTCCACACACTATCATGCCTCTCATGATGCATGATGCTTCTGCTTTCCTGTGATGCTGAATTGATGCACAAACCTGTTACACAGATTACATAAGCTTATAGGTGGATCAAATGACATATCAAGCGACCACATACATTTGCATACATTGCAGAAGAAGGGATATTCCGTTGTCCAATCAGTGCACCTGACATTTACTTACCAACTACAGTAACTGTACAGTATAATCAATTAAAAAGAGATACAAATCCCCTGGTTAGATATCGTTCTACACAAGGCAACCTTTTTTTTGTGTAAAACAGAGCATCTCGATGGAACACGGTTCCCTAGCACCAGATGACTCACAGAGTAGGCTGCTGCGAAGCCCCCACAACATGAGAGGAATCAGATATTTATAAATATCTTTCAACTGCCAGTGTGCTGCTTGAAAGAGAAAAAAAGCTTTCAATTACCTACATGCAGTTTTTAAATTGTATTTCTCTGGGTTAAGGTGCTTTCACCTGAGATTAGGAGCTGCTCTTCAGTTATACAGCAGTTATTTATCATAAGTATATGTAAGCCAGGCTAAATCTGCCAAAGTGTCTTTATATTAGTATGTACCAGCACCCCCTAGTGTACAGCTGTGTACTACAAGAGTGCAAACAGGACAGTGCACTTGTATCAAATGAACTGGACATAAAGACACTCTGACTGATCTAGTGTTAACGGCAAGGCATTATAAGTGGAGTGAAAACTTACTAAAACATAAAACAAAACATATTATTTCAGTCATAATAATAAAAAACATATTTGAAATATAAACACAAGATAAGAAACAATGAAAAAATAAGAACATGTCAATTGAAGCTATGCACTCTTTAATAAAGATCTACTTGCAGATATTTATACAGGGTTTGTAGAGTCCGCTGAGATCTCGTTCCAGGGATACTGTGTCACAATGAGAGCTCCTCAGCTCCCCTGCCATTCCGCCAAGGAACAGACAAGTGTTAGGAATGCTGTGGTGGGCCTAGATTGAAAAGAAATATACCAAGTTCATTACACTTGAGACAGATTTAAACCCAAGAAGGCAAAGCCCTGAGAAGCTTATACCTCACAAAATATAAAAATAAACATTTGTCATTGGAATGAGTACTTACCGCAATTGTAATCCACAAAAGGTATAACGTATGTTCCATGTATTTTGTTAAAAAGACTGTAATAAAAAAAAAAGTGTGTTCTAGAAAGTTCTAGAAATGCGTTCGAGTTCATCTGTGCCCTTGCCCTATAATAACCCCGTATCTTATATAACTTGTTTTTGTTAGAATGTTCTAGGGAAAGGGATGGTTTATTGAGAGGGTCGAGCCTCGAGGGAGTGATCTGGCCAATTACTCTCTCGCATGCAAAAGCCTAACTTGGTAAGTTATAAAGGACGGGGTTCTCCCCTGCTCTGATGAGAGTCAGCCGTGAGGATTAGCGCGCAGTCCTGCTCGGTAATTTCTTGGAGACAGCTGCTTTCTCTTACCAGGGTCGAAGGGCTCTCCCGATCCGCTTGGAAGGGTAAGAATTAGTTCAGTTGCGTCTCATGGATTGTATTGATCTGTGATTAATATAATCTTTGTATGTAACCTTGTTGGGTTGTGTCCCGTTAGGGATATCGTTATTCGCAGTATAGCATCTGTGTATGTAACTGCGTGTGTGTGTGTGTAAAATAATAAAGAACCTTTTAAAATTACTCTGTTAAGTAATTGTCTTATTTACTTCCACATCAACTTCCTTTTAAATTTAAAGTAATTAAATTTCACACAACAAAGACACATACCAGAACTCTGTATAGCTACAACCTACAGTATAAACCGAGGCATTCACAGGGCTGAGTGGGTTATATTTATCCATGTTACACTTGGGTCATTTCTTCCAAACGGGTGTGCAGTTTACACTGGCAACTTACACAGGTATTCTACAGCCTTCCTGTTGTACATGGCCTTTTTTAGTCCAACAGAAAGTACAGGTAGTACATAGTAAAAAAGAAGAAGTGTACATGCAGGTAGTACTTCGAAAACAGCAGCCTCTTTTATTTTGCCCAAACCACTAGCTGGCACGCAGGCCGCTTATATAGCCCCAGACTGGGCAATAGTCCCATTCAGATCATCCAATAGAAAGGCCCCGGTAATCCTGGCTGGCCAATCAGGGTGCTTCTGTCAGCCAAGCCCGTAGAAGCATAGCTGCAGAGTGAAGAAGCAGAGCTCCGCTGGTGCAGACAGCAACAATCAAACCCACCACCAGCCTCCACTACATGTTTAGTCAATTTGGCAGATGACTTTCTACACCCTTTCTGCAAGGCTGGACAATATAATTTTTTGTGTAATGCTGTCAAATATCCTGAGGGCACCGTAAATTACACCATTTTGAAAGTGTCTTTTGCACAGACCAGCAGCACAGTTGGCGCTGTGCATCACAAACAGACGTTGGCAGCTCTGTTGCCAATTCTACCGGCTCCTGGTGAAGGGATTCTTCGACTAATCTCCATTTCACTAATATTTCATTTCGTACCTGTTTAACACTGTGCTGTGTGTGGTCTGTATGGACCTGTACTGTTGTTTTCTGCTCAGATCATTATTTGCCAAGCTATGTTTTCTAACTTTTCCAGCAAAAAGGCTTGCATTACAATACATTACAAAAACAGGTTACACATCAGAAAATAGAAACTTCTGGTGAAGGTTAGACTTTTTCAGAAACGTTTACACAGGGTGATGGATTCCACATCTCTTGGAACAGTGTTCTAAAGACTCTGGGGAAAGCTATGATAAGGAAACCTTCCCAGTTGTAATTTGTTTTCTTTAAATGCTCTAGGAGATCTTTTGTTTTCACAGAGATCGCAGATCACACTTGATTACACAGGTGCATTACCAGTGGCACATTAAACGAAAAGAGAAACTAACACAACACAGGACCTAGAACTAAAAAAACAAACTGCAGTGTAGGATTTATAAGTGAAAATCCCAGCATTCATTTCACTTTGCCTGCCCTTATAAAAGATTCCCATAGTAAAAACATACAATAATAATAATAATAATAATAATAATAATAAATAATAAGAAGAAGAAGAAGAAGAAGAAGAAGAAGAAGAAGAAGAAGGAACAGTGAAATCTTGGGGATTAATTTGGTGAGTATTTTAAAGCACAGAGAGATATGGTACATGTCTTTTTTTTAATGTATTTGAATAATTGTTTAAAAACTTGTTGAACGTAGCCAAATTTACATGGATCTTAATGGGCTGACTGGACATATATATATATATATATATATATATTTAAGATATATATATATATATATATATATATATATACACCAACCACACACACCACACACACGTACATTTAATTTAAGATTTTGAGTTTAAACCATCAGTTGGCACCTTCATTTGAAAAAAAAAAATGCAAAAGTATAAAGACGCTATTATTATTGTTTATGTATTTATTTATTTATACGAATAAATCAGATCAGAAAAAACACGAGGCTGAAGTTGACTTTTTATTCGCCGTTTCTTATTCATACTTTTGATCTGCTTCAAACTGAACTTTGTATGTGCGGGGTTAAATAACGTTGAGCTGCTAACTTCTCTGTGGATATTTATAGCGGGGCAGCTCTTAAACAATATTCATTTATTTTTTGCTCAGCCCAACACTGATTTCTGGGCAAAAACATTAGTGATTAACAATTATGTTTGTATACAGTGATTTTTTTACGTGACAAAAACATGTACAAATTTTGGAACCACACTTTGGTCAGACCGGCGACATTTAAGTAAATTGAAATGGAATGTCCACCAACTGAATATTTAAACATCATTTTTGAAACTTATCTTTGTTGTTGAGTAACAAACAGCCCATCAGCGTTTAACCCTTAAACGGTCACGGGACGTTTTAATGTTTTTATTACTAAATTCACTCACCTGCCTTTTGCCGTAAACGTTGGCAATCGCCTTGGTCTACATTGACACACCCAGACTGCAAAGGGGGGAGGAGTTTTTATATGAGTAGGCACTTGACGTTTTAGGAAGGCTACCTGTGGTTACCTGATATGCATACAACCAGATTTCCATAGCTTAAAAATATATATTTTCCATCAAGAAATGGCAACGCAGTTCAGCCAGGACGCGGTGCTGGATTTCCTTTGTAGCCGAGGAGGGAGTGTGAAAAACTCGGACCTGATCAGCCACTTTAAAACATTCTTAAGGGAGCACGAGAACCAGGTGCAGCACAGAGTCATGTTTAAAAAGTTTGTGAACTCGGTGGCTGTAGTGAAACGAAAAGACGGAGTTTCGATCGTGATCCTGCGGAACAGGTACAGGGAGCTGGTGGGAGAGGACATCAGTTCGGCAGAGAAAGGTTCAAGTTCTGGGGGTGTGCAATAACTACCGGTAAGCTTAAAGGAAACTTCGGCCAGACAGAGTGCCGACAGAGAGCAGGTAAGAGGACATAGCTTTATTACCACGCATTTGAATGTGAAACAAAATAGCCGGGCAAAGTCTGGAGTTACTGACACTTATAAAAATGGCAATATACAGTTTAGTGCAGCTCAAACTGCTTACAGTGATGTCAGGACAAATGAGCAAAAGCAGAAACGTTTTGTTAACTGTCCACCTTGTGTGGACCCTGTTGAGAGAGTTACTAATAACCCCAGCCACGTTTCTAAATCACCCCAAATAGGCGACTCAGGATCAAGGCTGCCTCATAAGGAAGGGTGTAAAGCCTCTTCAACCATACGCTTACAATGCAGGGAGTGGGACTGTCCGTTTCAGCTCAAAGCAACAGCCCCCTGCAGATTTCACCAAGGAGACCCCCTTTACTGCAAAGTCTCAGCAGTCTCGAAGTGTCAGCAGGGAGAGGCTCCTCACAGAGTGGAAAGATTTGGACTATGGTTGGAGGCCCCTTGACCAGTTATCAAATCAGCATACAAAGAACAACGCACCTATCAGCAAAGAATCTTTTGAGGATAGTGCACAGAGATGCATTTCTGAAAGGGAGGACAGCAATACTCCCCACTCCACACAGGCTGTGTGTTTGCTGCCTTCTAGGTTTTCAAATTCCAGATTAAATCCTAGTTCAAGACTGTCTAACGAAGGACGCCATGTAGCAGCCTTCAAAAGTACCAGATGCAAGAAGACCACAAAGGAGCCCTTTGAAAAAGCTCACCCAGAGCCCCAGCATTGCAGTCCACTTGTGATGGAAAGCGTTCGGGAGGTGCTGTCGTTGGCAGTATATATAAAAGCAGGGAGTACCACAGCATGGATGAAGAGGCAGAGTGCGTCCCATTTCTTCAAGTTTCACCTCAGCAAAGCAGGCATCCAAGCAAAATTCGATTACCTCCACCAGATATCGACAGGCCTTTCAACCCCCCTAGCCACCCTGAGCCACCCAAGTATGACCCAAACACCAAAAGTAAGATTCTGAAAAACAATGAAGACTCGTACTCTCACAAAACCACATTGGCGCCGCTAGAGTCCAGGGAACACGACTAGCTGGTGAAAGCAGCAGTTGGCGCTTGGGATCAGATATATGGCTTATTTCGTGAGGACCACAGTCTTCTCAATAAAAAGGATTTCATTTCCGGGTATACAGTGCTGCACTGGATAGCCAAGCATGGAGACCACCGGGCTCTCAACACCCTTTGCTATGGGGTGAATAAGAGTGGGCTGACACTAGATGTGAACGTCAAGTCCAGCTGTGGGTACACCGCTCTGCATCTCGCAACTATACACGGACACAAGAGTATTATCAGGCTGTTGGTTCACACGTACAAAGCCGATGTTAACCTGAGGGACACCAGTGGAAAGAAACCCTGGCACTACCTGGACAGGAGAGAGTTCAGGGGAGATCTGGGTATTCTGCTTGGTGCTCCCTGTAGTAAAAATACAGCCACTGCAGCCTATCAGTCGGCATCAAAGAATCAAGACCTTTCTTTTTCCCTGTCTGTAAAGAGAATTACTCCTTTTGCAGCTTTTCTCAGACCCCAGCATCTATGGAAAGGGGCCCAATTCTGAGTAATATTAGAGGGACTTATCTACTGGAATGATTGTAAATCTGCTTCATACTGTGTGTATAATAGAAACTGTGGCTAATCGCATACTTTTCAGTTGATCTTTGATGGAGCTAAACTTGTCATGCATGGACAGAATATCTACAGCTATGCTTTCATAGTTGTCTTTTTCCCTTATCATGCTTGCGATCATGATGTACTATACAATAGTATGGAACAGGTAGAGCAACCTGACTCGAAAGATCACTGTCTCACAGAACTTTCTGGAACAGGGACCATTAATGTAGTGCCTGAGGAGTTTTCCTACAGAAGCAGTGCTTTTACTGTAGCGCACAGGAGGTTGGAGACAGTTGGAACTCATGTTGGCTAAGAAAGATTTTAAAAAGGCAAGGAAAATGTAAAAAAATAATATGCCTTTTGAAGCTAATGTTCTCACTTGAACATTTTCCTGCTCATTTACAGAACAAAAACCCTGGTACAAAGCTTTGACAAATCTGGGCCTGCATGTACTTTATTAGGGAAGCTTAAGGAAGCTTTGTACATGTAGAAGAGCTAAACACTGTCGTCCCCCCCGAAGCAGAGCTAATCTGTTCGATTTGCATTGTAGTGTGTGTGTACAATATGTACAGTGTCACTGTTCTGAATCATCCCTGATGCACTTTGTCTAAATTTAAACCAGGAGCATTCTATGCCACTTCTACTATGACCAGTTCATCCAAGGACATCTCCATCTGACCACCTCTGATTTCAACCAGACTAATTTCAGTCACACTGTGTGTATATTAGGTATGTTGCCCATAGGTAAAACTTTATGGCCTGATTGTCTACTATGGGTAAATTGGCACTGTAATGCATTTACTTTTGGAGGGGGTGATTTGCCTGTGATTTGCCTATAGGGTAAGATATAGGCCCAATTCAACATTCCTGTTGATATACAGATGCATTTTAACCAACTCAAACTTTGAGCAAAAGTTTAGGCACAGGGAACACATGAAATAAAAAACAAAAAAACAAAAATTATTCAATACAATATTTAGCGTAGACATCCTATAATTGCTCCTTAGCCCCTGAAGTACTATGGGCTGGTTTATTCTCTTCCTCAACGTGTGTTTACAGGTGCACTGACAGGTTCACAGGCATGAGGAATTCTTTACTTTTTACCTGTATTATTCCCAAAGAGAAAAAACAACCTGCCAATGAGCCTGTAAAGACATGCCAAGGTAGAGATTACGCATGCCAATTAATCTGAATCATAGCTGCAGTTATGACGCAAGTAAGAATGCTAAATATATTGCTTCTAATTTAAATCGTTGAATGTACAGAAAACAATGTACGTTTCATGGTTCCAACTTCTTTAGAACTGTGTGCTTTGCGGCCAGAGGTCAGGTGGGAACTGATTGGTAAAATAAATGTAAGTAAGCGCTAAATATATAACTAGGAATCTATTGTTTAAGATGTAATACTGCTCCTGTTTGGCTGAGTAGGTGTTACAGGCTGAGGTAAAAGTATAAAAAATATATATATATGCCTTCACCAGCCATTATAACCCCAAAGAGGAATTACCTTTTCTATTTGTTATAGTTTTCAAAGTATTTACAGTTATGGAAGTATTAATCTAAGTAGTGTATAAATAAAAAAACAGAAATGAACTGATACCTGTTGCAAAGGTAGTACAAGTATAGCAACTTGCTATGTACTGATGAAGTAGGTAACATACTGTATCGAGCAAGCTTAGTGTTTTTGGTGTTCAATGCTGAAACAATTCCAATAAGTGTCACTGTAGCGTTCAGTGAAGACAGCAAACTGGAATGACCTTGTCGGTAACTCGTTTTCTTTTTTGTTTTTTTCTTTTAAATCAACTACACTCTCCCAGCTATGTGAATGTGAGTTTGTGTGTACATGATTTATGTTGGTTGCTGTGTTGAGCTGATAATATGATTACTGAATTAGAATAATAGACTCATACTTTTTATAGAAATATGCACAAAGGCACAAGTCGGTAAAGGAAGGATAGGTGACTCTGGCCTTCCAGACCATGCATTTTTCTAAGCACGTTCTTAAATGTTTATTTGAATCAAGGAAGCCTCCAGCCAGGTCCCCAAGCAGGTGTGTATCTCCTGATACCTGTTAAACCTGACTTGGACTGAGTTGCCCTGCAAGTGAGATGTTTAGTGTATCGATTGGGTTTCTACAGTGTGTGATGGCTCATTGATGTTAGAGGGCAAATATTTTGCTCCTGTACTTGGGGTTCCAGGACGTTCTCTCATGACAGATCTGGGTTGAATTTTGTAAAGCGCATGTGGGTGTCAATAGGGCAATGATGTTCTTTACTGGAGTACTGTGATCTAGTTTTAATTACAATGCTTTTAACTTTCAATGCTGTGCAGTGTTTGATCTCATAAAATGCAGCTACCCGTACCTAAAACCTGTAACCAAGCAACGGAACAATAGAATTTCAAGTTTTGTAAAGATTCCTGTTAGTGGTTGTATGTCAGACCGGTCTGTGGACTGGAATCGGCAGATTCCTCACCAGCACAAAGCCCACAGCTTTGAATACATATAAATGTAATACTGACAATATCACTTTGGTTTTCTTTGTATTTGTGTCAAACTAGCTTGAAATACACAAAATATGAATAAAAAAATAAAAGGTGAGTGATTTGTGTGTTTGGCCATAGTTTTGCATACTGTAGGCTTTCAAATCCTGGCTTGGTGGTACTGCAGCATGTAAGTTAGGCCTGCCCCCTGCTGGCCAGTAGGAATACATGCTAGACTGCAGGACGACACAGCGGGTATCAGTCAGGGGATTGAACAATTTACAAAAATTCTTGAAGACTAGTCTGCTGTTTACAGCAGTGTGTAGGAACAGCACAGACCCTGCCCTGGAGAGAAAATCCTCTTGGGAGGTGAGCGGGTGCTTTATACATCCTGCCTGAGGATGGTAACTCGTATGGAATGTGCAATGGAAAGAGGTATATGTAACTTTTCTTTCAGAGGCTGGTCTTCCCTATGCAATGCTGGAAGTTTCCCATTTGCAGAAGCTTTAATAAATATCAGGCAATGAATCTGATGGCATAGTGACAATTTTTTTTTGTCAGAACCAGCTTACATTGCTATACATAAATGACATATTTTGATGCTCCACACACCCACACATTGGAAATGGTTCATGTTGATTTCACAGCACGAAAAAGCATTGGACATACACCACTGGGTCCCAGCATGCATTCTATTAAAACCACAGACTGTGTCCTTTTTTTTGGTGTTTTGTTTAGACTTGTTTGTTCTTACAAAGCAATGGTGTGACCCATTTGATTATTTATGCACGTAATCATTTTGATTAGAGAAAGGAACGGCGGTGTACAAATACCGTACCAAAGCTGTATTTTGCATGTAATGTTAGTTTGACAAGGTTGGTCTTAACAGAGACACATAGAAAAGAAATTCAATTTAATTCATGTAGATCACATCCTGACCCCATCCTACCAGGTGACATTGGTGAGTTGAGAATGTTCTCCACAAGATGGCACTGTCGTCCTATATTAAAGATATTGTCAAGGAGTTTTAACCCTGTAATGTGTGGATAGTATATGCTTATATTCCCTTAGCACAGGTTAGTAAGAGTATCAGAAGCTGGGGGTTTATCAAATAAATCTGTCTGCTTGTATTCCAGACTTACAATGTGTAAAAATAGTACAGGTGGTCTATACAAGAGCCTTACATAGTTCTTAAATAAAGCACACACAGCTAGCAAAATAATGCCAGTAAATCAGATTTAACATGTGCTACCATCACTTTGTACGTCTCACATTTTCCTACACGGAAGATGGAAAAAATTAATTCATTTTACTACCGGTATTTTAATAACAGGAATTCGTGAAGAACAATTGACCAAAGTCACAAAAAGGACTGCATAGTCAGTGAGTCATAGAAAAACAGGGATCGGTTACTTAAAAGGAAATCCTGGATTCAGAATGTTGCTTTTTTTTTTTTTTTTTTTTTAAGATTGCAACCTATCGAGACAAACATAGATAAATATATATATTTTTATTTGCCTCCTCCTAGCAAGGAGAATGATGTCTTCTGAATGTCTGCCATTTTGAATTTCTTTAGAAATGTTTGTGTACTAAAAAGTCTAAACATTGCACACAATAATGTCACATCGCATTAGAGACGACTGACTTGCACCATGTACTGAGCATTCATTGTCACACAGTAATAGTCATGTAATTGTCTGTTTAATGCGAGTACGAACGTTCTGAGGGACATTTAAAAAGACCAGCTGTACAGAAGGACTATCGGTCCATAGGCCTACTATACCATTACACAACACATGACACAACACAGAAAGAATGTTGATAACCACACACCTTTTTAATGCCTGTATATGCAAAGTAGTTTACATGATGCAAAAATAGGGAATTTATGTGAATGAATGTGTTCCTCGGTATTAGAATAGATCATTATTATCTACTGAAATCTAGAACGGGATGGTGATTCGAAACCAGTGTTAAAACAAATGAAACAGTAAAGTGCGGTTTACTGAGCCCACATTGGGAAGTAGAGCAGATTTGCACAGTACTGCAGAACAGCTGATTCACATGCAGTCAGAAGCTGTAGGTGAAACTTCAGTGTAAAGCTAATGTAAAAGAAAACCATTATGAAAAAGAGTCTAAACATACCTGAGTGCACAGGGGAATAACATGCACTGATTCAAATAAACTTTATGAATGCGCAAACCATGTCCAGAACTAAATGAACAGAAACAACGACACAGTGTAAATTAGGAATTTGCTTCAAGCTTCATTGTCTCCCCCCCCCCCCCCCATTTACAATGGTATATTTGCACAGTAGTTGACATTTTTTTACATGTTTTTTCTGTACCCTAACTTTACCACACTTCCCTGTGTTTTGCCACATTTTCACTGTGCTTGAGTGTTTTGCTTTTGTCACGGTGAACTTGGAGAAGGGTTTAAAGTTCTGTAGAGCTTTTCTGGATGGAGTGTATTAGGTTTCTTGTAAGACTGCCTGAAATATATATTTATTATTATTACTTCAGCATTTAAAAAAGGTGCAGTGCCAAAGATGTGCAAGTAAATATCACTGTTATCATTATAACAATACAGTCCAGTCTGTTCATCAAACACATTATTAACTATTCTATACCTTGATACAGAATGATTTATGACGAACCAAACAAAAAAAAAAAAAAAAAAAGAAATGTTTTGCCTATTCTGTATACATGAAAGGAAACATGGCGCCAGTGCAGCTGACATGTGTTGGGAGAATGAATTGTTCCCATCAATTGGTCCAATTCTGGATATTTAACTCTTGTAACATTATTTTACTGTCTGCATTCTATCTCTGCTGACATTATAAAGATGATATCAGGAACAATATGCATATTCACAATGTTACAGCTGTTGAAGTCCTAGAATATTATATTGGTGCATTTTGAAAGCTTTCTCTGAACATCTTTAAAGGGTTATAAGAAGGTTTCATATTAAATGCTGTTCTGGCTCCCTTTTCCAGATCTCCCAATTCTTGCTTTTACAGCTGAAACAAACTGGACTGTATTTCAGTTAGTACAGAATGAAAATGTTGCCAAACACACACAGCTCCTTCATAAGGAATGTATCCTTTAATATTGACTGTACACAACACTTTCAGAGTGTTCACATTCAGAGTAGTAAGAAGGAAACAGAAAGCAGTCCACCCTTGTATTACAAAACTTCATTAGATCCGACAGTATGACTATCTTTAGATTTCTCATAGTCTTTTTTCTTTTACAAAGTACAAAATTACATTTATTTTCTACAAAGTAGAATTGAGAAAGGTTAGCATATATACAGTAACTTACATTTAAAAAATGTTTTATAAATAGTTATCACAATGGTCTTCCACTATGGGTTTGAAAAAGTCCAGAATTATGGAAGCTAAAAGTGTCTTCTTCAAAGTAACTGGTAGAACAAAATACCATTTACATTGCTTCAGAGGATACCTATTTTTCTTCAAGTTTTCAAGCGGCAAACATTAAGGAAGGTCCAGGAAACGTGAATGTAATTTTTCTTCACAATTTAAAAAGTTATATATTTCCCTCCCCTCGATTCTATTAGGGTTTTAAGCTGGGTCTGGCACGACTCATTCCTGCCTTGCAGTTTTCAGTTTGAAATCTATCTCTGCTGTAGCTGAGCAGATTGGAGAACCAATGTGTATTAATTTACACCTCTGTATCTTCTCTGCTTTTAAAAGAGAGGAGGGGGACCTTGATCATGTATTGGCAAATTAGAAGAATTCAACCGCATCGACTTGGCTGGGGTCTTTAAAGCGAGGTGATGAGTGGAGGGGGTAGACTGGTGGACGAGGTTCTCCTGCTGCAGGCCGGGGACGAGGCGGTGGGCGTCCCCACCTTGGGCACCAAGCCTGGCGGCAGGCTGGCCATCAGACACTCGAGCTGCTCCTCCCCCAGCTTGACCTTGTCGTCAAGCTTGCGCTGCTCGATGATGAGGGCAGACTTCATCTTGGCGAAGTGCTGGTAGTCCTGCAGCTGCTCGCTGCTCAGGTAGTGCCCCAGGATTTCCAGCACCGTCCGTTCCCGCCGGTCCAGGTTCTCCTTCAGCTCCCGCGCGTCCTCGTGCTGGCCCCACAGCAGCTTCTGCTTCTCCTTCAGCGAGGTCTGAAAAGCACAGGCAGGACAGTGAACATGCGAACGCACCCATCGTTCCAGAAAGGGAACGAAGCTAAGGAGACAAATGTTTCGGCCTTTTTCAAATACATGTGATTAGTCAACATCCAAGACATTCATTGAGAAATTGTTTCAGTACACTATCAATCCTACCTGTGAGGGTTTCGGTAGAGAGAGTAGATATGTTTGGTTTGAAAGTGGATACTTTACAGGACCTGTAAGAAGGTCTAGCATTTTAATGCTGGTTTTTAGGTCAGGCTTTTGATTTACTGAGAAAAACTCAATAAAAAAATAAGAAAGTCAAGTAAAAAAACATTTAATCTATTGCCTGCATCAGTGTACTTAAGAAAAAAAGGAAGAAAGGTTCACACTTTATCTTTACGGGCCTTTTTTTGTTTATAAACTTTTTTGATAAAACCTGTTCACTTTGCCCCCCTATTTAAAATGAGGTGGCTCACTGTCTCGACAAGCAGTCTGTATAGCCTGGGCCAGAGAGAATTCAGGGGCTGCGTACCCGCTCGTCAAGGCTGGCCTCCTCGTCCAAATTGCTCAGGGCGTTTTCCACTCGTGCCAGGCGCCCCGACAGGGACAGCAGCAGGTTGACGATCTTGTCCAGGTCCCCGATGAACATCTTGTACTTGTCAAACTCGTTGGGTTTGCACAGCCCCTTGATGAGGGCCTCCACCTCCTCTCCTAGGGAGTTGTTCTGCTTCACGTCAGCCAGCAGGCTCTCCTTCGCACTGTGCAGCGCCTCCAGCTTGTGGGTGATGCTGTTCACCAGCTCCAACTATCAAAGAGGGAAACAAAACCATTACTTAACTAGAACATACAGCAATGTGAGTAAATGATAATGTTGATAATGCTTCTTCAATTAAGTGATATTAAATAAGCCTGCCTTATTAGTGCCGTGCAGTTGAAAATAGGGCTCCATACCTGGAGAAATTATTACTATGATCATTGTACAATCAATTATTGCTGATGGAACCAAGTTGATGTTTTACAATGATTGTTTGGACTTGATGGAATCAGTATCTGGCTTCAAAATCTCTCTGACAAGACCGCTAAGCACACAAGGATTCCCAGTTATCTGAACCGATATATAAAATTGATGAATTTATTGTGGCTGTTAGTTATGTTTTAATTGTGCTGTCCTTCTTGCGTATGGAAATGTAACTTACTAAAAACCAAGAGTCTGAACAGCAATGCAGTAAGATTCCACAAGGAGGCCCTATAATCATTCCAAAAGCTTTCATTAGAAAATACAGTATTGCATGAGCTTGTTAGATGGAGATGTAAAGGATGATTGCAAAATGCAGACAAGGGGAGAGGAGTGACGCCATTTCATCATACAGTACCTTCTTCTCATTAACATCACTCTGTGCCTCCTCCTCATCCAGGTCTGTCTCCAGGGTCTTCATTTTATTCAGTAGCTCTGCTTTGGGGCTGGATGTGCTGTAGTGCGTTGAGCAGGTCAGTAAGGTTGCAGCTCCTTCCTTGTCTTCTCTCCTGAACACAATGAAAACACAAGGTAAGCAACGTGATTTATCTCTCCTGAACACAATGAAAACACAAGGTAAGCAACGTGATTTATCTCTCCTGAACACAATGAAAACACAAGGTAAACAACGTGATTTATCTCTCCTGAACACAATGAAAACACAAGGTAAACAACATGATTTATCTCTCCTGAACACAATGAAAACACAAGGTAAACAACGTGATTTATCTCTCCTGAACACAATGAAAACACAAGGTAAACAACATGATTTATCTCTCCTGAACACAATGAAAACACAAGGTAAACAATATGATTTGTCTCTCCTGAACACAATGAAAACACAAGGTAAACAACGTGATTTGTCTCTCCTGAACACAATGAAAACACAAGGTAAACAACGTGATTTGTCTCTCCTGAACACAATGAAAACACAAGGTAAACAACGTGATTTGTCTCTCCTGAACACAATGAAAACACAAGGTAAACAATGTGATTTGTCTCTCCTGAACACAATGAAAACACAAGGTAAACAACGTGATTTGTCTCTCCTGAACACAATGAAAACACAAGGTAAACAACGTGATTTGTCTCTTCTGAACACAATGAAAACACAAGGTAAACAATGTGATTTGTCTCTCCTGAACACAATGAAAACACAAGGTAAACAACGTGATTTGTCTCTCCTGAACACAATGAAAACACAAGGTAAACAATGTGATTTGTCTCTCCTGAACACAATGAAAACACAAGGTAAACAACGTGATTTGTCTCTCCTGAACACAATGAAAACACAAGGTAAACAATGTGATTTGCTTTTTGCTTCAGAAACTTATTTTTGAAACTCAGTAGAATTACAACAAAATCTAGGTTTAGTTATTTAAAGACTACTACTCCACTCCATATCGATTGTTCAAATGTATCATTGCTATTAAAACACTCAAATTACTTTATTTAATGAATACAATAAAAACTAAAATACAAATTATTCAAAACATCAATATCTTCAAAAATATGAACTGTACTGCTATTACTCTTAAATGTGTTTTGTACACAGCTTACCAGTTCACACACACAGAGTAAAACATGGTTTTAAAGCCAGGGTTGTTACAGACTGCAGTACGTTTTTGGAAACACAACAGTGTTCCAAAACCAATAAAAACATTTAACAGACCTCCCATGTACCTGCATGGACCTCTCAGAACTACATTTCCCTTGCTCACTGGTAAATCAGTCTCAGTTAAATATGTGAGCAAGAGGATGATGGGAAATGTAGTTCTGAGAGGTCCGTACGGGTACATGGGAAGCCATCTTGAGGCAGAGAATGCTATTTAAAAGTTTAAAAAAGTGGTCAATATGTAAAAAAAATGAATAAAACAATACAGACACCTTATGTAAACAGTCCTTATGTACCCTTTAATTACAGACACCTGATCTTTTTATGTGTAAAATATGGCTAATTAAGATCATATAAAAACTCTAAAGAATCAGACTGCTTTGTCTTATGACCTTTTCACATATGGTTCATTTTCACATTTGGTGCACTCAACTTTGAGGTATATTGTGAAATATGCACATCAAACTGGGTTCTCATCAGGACGTGTAACAAATCCACCCAACACAATTACAGTAATTGTTTCTCGTTCATGTATAAAGTACATTTTCCTTATGTTTTGATTAGAAACAGACCACTATGTGAAATGTCTTCCTGTACTGCAGCTAAAAGTGAGTTCAAAACCATCTGTGTATCCTAAACACTCTACTTTAATGTACGTACTGTAGGAGTAAAAAGGTTGGTTGACTTACTTGTCCTCCTGTGAAGAGGCTCTGCTAGTCAGTCTCTTCTTGTTCCTCTGCAGTTGGTTCTGCTTCAGCACGATGTTGGCTTTGGGGAAGATCCCCTCCATCAGGTCCATGGTGGTCTTCAGTTTGGAGCTGGGATCCAGGATGCAAGCTAGAGACGTGTCCTTGGTGATGATCTCCTTGGCCAGTTCCTCAGACTTAATGTCCTCTGCAGACTTCTCTTGCTCCTTCAGGCAGGGGTGGTCTGCCTCCAGAGCCTCAAGGTGACCTTCAGAACAGCCCAGAGCCTCCTCCCTTTCCCAGGGCTCGTCCACACTCAGACTTCCATCGTTCTCCAGCGCTATGGGCGATCCTTTGTGTGTTGACGAGGCAAGGCCCTGGTTTGGTGTGCTGGACGAGAATGAGCTTTCAGGTAGGATATGTGTCGAGGACAATCTTCTCTCTTCCCCCGCAGATGACGACCTGGCCTGGCTTGCCACGTTTTCAGAAAAGCTTTTCCTGCTGAACAGGGAAAGAAAAAACTTAATTTATGCAAACAGAAAAAAAAAGTTTTAAATTTGCATTTTGACCTCTGAGCTAAGATTAGGATTGTCACCTCCTTTTCAACAAGCTTTTCTGTTTTTTCAATCCTGCAGCTTGTGTTTCACTTTTTGTTCAAAGTGGCACTAGATTTTCAACTTGGGAACTGATAATAACATATTGTAACAATATAATAAGTAAGACTGAATATAACAACTCAGCAAGATAACTCAACAGAACAACAACAGAAACCCAAAGCCAGTCTACTGTCCCTGTGGACCAACAGAAACCCTCCCCACAAAGACACCTTGCACTATAATTCAGAACCCTTTGGCCTTGCTAACCACATACATTACTTGTATGTAGTGTATGTGGCCGTAACTGCTTATATGTAAAGCACATAAGAAACTGTCTTACAATGATAGTGAATGCTAGGTCATAATATAACCATTACCTTTTTGTAGGCTGTGGTTCAGGAACAGAGTGGAAAACATCACATGCTTGATCATGGGTGAATGCTAGCAGTACAGGTGGGGGAGGGAAGTCATCTGTATTGTCCAGCACCGCATGGAGCTCCAGTGGAGGTGGTGGAGGTGGCACGGGGTCTGAAATGAACACCTCATCATCGTCCTGAAGGGAGTAGGAGGAGGATGAGGACAGGAGCCGTGAAATCCGCAGGGACCAGAGAGTGTCTCGCTGCTGGGTGGAGGGACTGGGGCTTGCAGTCAGGGTCTCTGTCTCAGAGGAAGAGCTGTACTGGTCTGTGGCATCGATGGGTCTTTGGAGCTCGTCTCTGGGGAAGGATAGACTGTCTTCTTCGCTGAATGAGTTCACCCACTTTATCTTGGGAGGTGGAGGTCTCTGAGGGCGCCTGGCTTTCCTCTGCTGGTCTTCCAGGATTTCTTCTGAAGCATTGTTCTCAGGGGAGCTCTGTCTCCTCAAGCTGGCCTGGACTGTGTTTGTTGTGCTGTCGTTGCTGCTGCTGATTAGCCCAGTACCTGGGTTTGGCGCTGTGCCCTGCATTTTAGTTAGAGCTTGGCTGTGGATGTGACCCAGGGGGATTGGTGGCTTTGTGCGCTCTACTGATTCTGACCTTGAACTGTGGTGAGGAGTCTGCACAGTGACAGGGGCTGGCGATGCCAGGCTTGAAGTGCTACTGGGTCTCTGGGAGTCTGTTTGCCTGTGTCTCTCCTTCCACACAGACGTGCTGCTCAGAAGCTGGGGGTTGTGCTCGACCCCATAGCTGGTGGCAGGGTGAGATGATGAAACTAACCTTTGGATAATTTCTCTGTCTTCGTTCTCTGGACGTCTGGAGAAAAAAAAAAAATCAGGAAAAGTTCCTTCTAGAATGGCATTTATAAAGTATAGTAATGAACTAACGAAGAAATGTACACAGAATAAATCATTTTCGGCTGAAACACTAGATGGCTATTGATACCAGGTGAAGTCTTATTAGGGATAGAGGCAAACAGCCTAGTAAATGTGATATGAACTCATTGGAAATGCAGTGATATCACAATAGAGCAATGCAGGTATAGTGGTGCTAGGTGACTAAGAAACTGTCTACAAATGAAGGGGTCTGTATACATGCAATGACATAGATGCACGCCATTGAACCTGTGCAAGACAGACAAAAAAATATATTGTGTTACCATGAGCACAACCTTTGTACTCTGATTTGTATCTGCTAATCCCTCACAAGGAAGTGAAGTACTAATATCATTGCACAAAATGCAAATTCTGAAAATGTAAAGTTAATCAATCCAAGAACACAGCAGGCTATGGGTTGTATCTAATTGTTTGAAATCTAACCAGTGCACCCAACTGTGATCACAACAAACAAATCCCCTGATCATGGTGTCCGGCTGCCTCAAGGACAAAACTAGGGTCAGGATTGAAAGATTAAGGAGGAAGCCTTTTAACTACAAAGGAATGTCCCCCATTGATATTGTTTATATTCAGCATTGTGAATCATTTCTAGAAATATGTAATGAGTCAGCAATCTTTAGAAAAAAAAAAAAAAAAAAACACCAAAAAACTCATACTTGTTTCTCAAGTCTGAGATTCTTCAGATAATTGCTTGAGGCAAGTTTCTTTTGATCAGAGATCTTAACTTCAACTATAACTCCACTTTAATTATGCTGAATGATACTGTGTTATAAATTACCCTCACCACTATCATTAATTGAAAGTTTCTGACTAGGATAATGCAATGCAATTCAAGTTCACCCTTCAGGAATGAAAACTATTTAAGATAAACAAGCAAAATGATTGAGAACAAAAATGGACTAAGGGACTTCACAGACTTCATCTTTCACTTTAAAAAACAAAGGAGCCAAAAATGAACCACAAAAACTCTCAAAATATCAAGGAATAGATAGGATGTAAATGTATATGAATATAGACAGTACAGTAACCTCTGTGTATAGGAACACTACCTAAAGGAACACTTCGCCTAAGAGAACACCCTTGTGGTGAAACAGATTTTTCCCATTGTAAATGCTTTGCTTAAGAGAACACCTTTTTGGCACTGCTAGTGATTCGTTCACAACTGATACAGTACTGTTTTATCACCTGATAACTAGTCATCATCAAACTTAAATTCAAATGGTTTATTCAAAAATCTTTTCAAATGTGACTTGTCATTGCGAGAGTGTCTTGAGGCACACGGATTGGTTTATTCACTCTTTCCAGAACCCCTGTCATATCATTGCCTCGTTTTGTATTCTGATTTCCACGAGTGGACCTCATCGCTACAAAATGACATGTAAACAAATGGCGAAAGCGCCACTGTTTCTCTTGCTACAAAAAGCGGGAAATTGTTCGAGCTCCCGAAAAAAAACTTGAAACAGACACAAGTCGCAGAGCAATTTGGAGTTTTCCGTTCTGGTGACTTGCTTCACCATTCTGTAAAATAATTTTGTGCATGTCTTGACTATTTTTCTTGTACCGGTATTCCTAGTTCGCTGTGTTAATTTAATTTATTAACGCTAGTTTGTCTGTACACTTTATTATTATAGTTTATTAACATACGCTTGCCTCTTGCTTTTCTCTTACCTATTCTGTTAATTTCATATGTTGATGCATGTGCGTCATGACAAATAATACATATTTATTTATTTATTGATTTATTGTGTCTGGTGGTCAGCTCTGTCTTAGAGAACACTTCGGCTAAGAGAGAACTTTGCTTGCTTCCTGAGGGGCGTTCTCTTAGACGACTGTATTGTGAATTGAACAGTTTATAGATATATGTATCAAACATTATTTAATTAATAATAAAACTGAAAACAGGACATGAATAGCACCCATAATGTATTTTCCAAAAGTTCTGACTGCCTCTTGTCTTCTTTATTTCCTTCTCTTCCTATGTGAATGAGTGTGAAAGATAAATAGGCATGATGTTTTTTTTTTTTTTTTTTTTTTTTTTAAACAGTTGAATCTGGTCAGGTGAGACTTCAAGGAAGACTAATGAAGAATTTCAAGTATGCAGGGAAAGTCTCTTAGGTTCTATTTTTAACAGCTGGTACACATAGCCTTGGGGTAAGGAGATACAAGTTTAACATTACAGAAGTAATCATTAAACATCTCACAAGACAATCGGGTACCAAACTGTACCGTCCACACCTCTGTTGATGAACACTAAAGAAATGTAGTTTTTCATTTGCTTGTGTTTTTTTTTTACCCAGATTACGACTTTGTTTCTTAAAAGAAAAGTTAGATTGTTATGTACAACCCTTGTTTATGAAATACTATTGTAGAAAGTGGCACAGGAGGACATACTGTACAATCTGAATACACTGGATGCTGATTTAACTACATCCCTAACTTATTTTAACTAGTTTATGCACAATGTGCTTGCATAGCAATCACATCTCTTGACAGTGCCAAGCTTCACAGGACACCTGCCAATTCCCCTTCTCCCAGAACTGTGATATTCTAAGGGGAAAAAGAACAGCTGCCTACATCTTCCATGACATTTCCGGGATAAGTACCCTTCTCTCCTGTTTCCCACAGTAGAAATCTAGAGGGACGTCAGCATTAGAATATCTGAAGTGAATCTGAAGCATTTTGTATTTTTTGTTTTAAAATGACTGTGCATCCTGATTATTTCACTTAAAAAAAAAAAAAAAAAAAAAAAAAAAAAAAACATAAGATAACAAAGAAGCAATGTTTTAGGTAATTAGGTAACACAAAATTGATCAAATGTGTGACTGTAGAATGAATGAATGTTAAAAAAATAAACCTGTATGAGTTCCTCGCTGTCAAGCAGCCCAGTATTTTCTTAAAAAACAAAATCAAAACAAAAAAAGAAAAACTTTTAGTTTACTGTGATATTAATGATGTTTCTTACCTACTGTACCTGAAAGTGGAGTCTACATTTTTTAAATATTTAATTACACAAACAAAACCCAATTCCCCTCTCACACCAGCTCCCAGAGGTACATACTAGCCAAGGCAGAATGAGAGGTCACACTGTACTGTACAATTAAACACAGTGAGCCCTTGTTTTGTTAGCAGGGATTCACGGTTGTTTGTTCCAGCTTCAAAATACAAGCGTGCTTGCATACCTGTTTCCACTGCCAGCTGAAGAAAGCGGATCTTTCACTGAGCCACCAAACAGCTTGTTTACTCCCATGGCAAAGTCCTAGAAAACAGGAGGGCAAGGTTCAGTAGGGGTAGAAATAACGAATGAAGTCAAATGTATAAAAAAAAACAGCCAGTTGCCAATCAGACAATGATGACTAAAGGCTGAAAGCGGTCACGTTTTTGATAGTGACACAGTTCTTTTCTGGTCTTATACTGCCTCATGTTATTTTATTTTATGTATGGTTTTTGCTGTAAATGAATCTCTAGAACAGTAAAATATATTTTACCTTGTTGTATAACTGCACTATATGCTGCAATTATTTGTGGTATTTTACTGTAAACAAGTACCTATAGCCATCTGTAGTGTGTACTGAACTACAGTTTTTATTTCTAATACCATAGTATCTTATTGTAGGGGGAAACATGAGATCTGAAGAAACTATGATTACTAAATATATTTGTACTTTTATTCTATTTATGAATTTAAACAGAAAAAATGGTACAGTAGCCTCCAGCATGGTCTCTTTCCATATAGTAGCACTTCAGTGAAACAATATGTATTACAATGTAGGTTTCAGGTTCTGTGAATTCAATTCTTACATTTGCACTGTAGAGAGCTTACAAACAAATA
This sequence comes from Polyodon spathula, assembly GCF_017654505.1. Lineage (NCBI taxonomy): Eukaryota > Metazoa > Chordata > Actinopteri > Acipenseriformes > Polyodontidae > Polyodon > Polyodon spathula. The sequence continues at coordinate 26,601,939 of NC_054534.1, read as the reverse complement.
TTAGCAGAGGTGAGAATTAATTAATGATTCAAATGTTCAATTCCTTTTTCCTACTCTATAAGCCCAGGGTTTTGAAGACCAAAAAGCTAACCATTCGCCTGCTCACTGAGATGAATCACAGGCGGCTATCACAATCATTTCCTCTATATCTGTCATCAGCTTCTAAAGACAACAATCACGTCTCCGCTCCTTCTTTTTCACTCCCCCTCAGAGATCAGCAAGCCCTTTATCAATCCGCAATCTCTGATCAAGACATTTTGGAAAACAACCCAATGCTTGTTAATGGCTACTGCACAGGAAAAGCAATATGGACTTCCTCCATTGCTGTCTGTGTGTCTTTAGTTCACTCAGCCCAGCGGCAGGCTCTTGTAAATGAAGCATACTTCCCCACTTATTTCAGAAATTGGACGGCAAAAGGGAGGTTTTGACCAAAATAGGATAAAAGAACATTAGTGGCTCTTCATTGAAAAATATGACATAACTGAGAGAGCACCCAGTAAAGGACCAGGGGAGAAGTTTTTGCATTTTATAATGCCACTGTCATGTTTAATATGTTTGCACACCGATAACGTTTACTTCTTGATTACTATTGCTTGTACGTCACATGCTCAGGTTTTTAACAATTCACCTGCCCGCATACTGCAGGCTACTAACTATACACAGTGATTGTCAAAAAGAATATAAGCAACGCTGACAGTTTACTCTTGGTGAGGAGCGGGCACATAACGTTTATGAGCCCAGTAACAGCAACAATGCAATTTAAACACACATGTCCATGAACTCAGGCTCTGTTTGATTTCTGTATATCTGACTGGCTACATCAATCAGTGTTTACTTTTCATGCCAATTAATCCTTTCTCACTATTAAACTAGGACGCAGTATAAGGTTTGATTTCTTTATTTTATTTTTCAATCCTTCAGTTGAGCCTATGGACTGTATTTTTTAACTGAAAAAATTCTGGTATGGAAAATATTTCCACAGCTGGCCTCAATGTTCCCATCAACATTTGGTACAAGCATTTTTCTTTGTGAAGTTCAAACTTTCTTTCTAATAAATAACTACTGCATTAAGTGTCTTATATGGTAACAGGCAGACAGGGCTGGGCTATCAACTATAATTAGGGCTTCTGTTTTTCGGTTTTTATTAATTAGATTTTTCGGTGCGTATTTTTAGCTATTTTCGAGACACCCCATAACTTTTTTTTTTATGGGGGTCTTTTACTTTTTATATACTGTAAGAAATTATTGTTTTCGGTTACTTTTCAAAATACTTGGGCGTTTATTTCTGTCACAATATATATATAGTAACTGCATCTTATTTCCTTTGCTGTCTTCCTCAATGAAATCCTTATGGTCACGGGCACATTTCAGACAAAGAAATTATCAATGATGTATACAGTAGCGCTATACTGCAGGACATACCTGACTTAGCTTCTCAGCTGAAGGAGATGATCTGCAACGTACGTGGATGGCAACAGTCTGGTTCTCTGAGCGCTCCAGTAGGTCTTCGGCAGAGGCACACTTCCCTGAATTGCTAGCCGGGGACCCCCTCTTGAAAGGCTGCTTCTGTGTCTGGTGTGTGTAGTGGGACAGTCTAGGGTGTCTGCTGGGGTCCTGCGGTGTGGAGACTGCTGTGCTCAGCTCCATTTCTGAGCTGTAGTATCCCTGCTGCCACTTGCCATTGTGGTGACTGGACACAGAGCTACTGCAAGAAGAGTGTCTCGACTGGTTCCCAACCAAGTCAGAACAGCCCAGGAGGCCAGGGGGCAAGGTGGAAGAGACTCTACCTGTTTCTGGTTGCTTGTTGGTGGGCTGCAGTCGGTAATAGCTCTGGTCCTGCAGAGAGCTCAAGCTGGAGGCTGATGACAGGCTTTGGGAGGAGTCGGAGTTTATAGATTGAAGGTAGGAGCTCTGGGGGTGCTCCCTGCCAGATGGTCGTCGTCCCATCTTGCGCTTGATGTAGTCGGCCAGCGCGCTCTGCTGCAGCTGCTTTAGCTCAGGCCGGGACAGGCTGGCTGCAGTAGAGGTGGAGTGTGTTCTGCCTTCTCTCTCAAAGATTCTCCTGCGGTCTGCCACGCTCGCCTCTGGGAAAAGCAACTGATGGATGCTCTTCCTTTGTGTGGGGAAAGGCAAGGAGTCACTGTCCGACACCCCTACCTCGTTCATCTTCTCAGGCTCTGAATAAGATCTTTTTTTCTGCTCTGCTGTGAGTCGTTTACGTCCCCCGATGCGAGGAATCTGGTGCGCTACTGGGGGGACGCTGGGGAGTTCTGGTGCTAGACTGCTGCTGTCCTCCTCAGGAGTGATGATGTGCCTTTCCTTGGGGGCGTGAGGTGACACCACACTAGTCCTGGGAGTGCTGCTCACAGTCTGATTGGAGGTAGTTCTGTCCACAGACCTGTGCTTGTTTAGCTGGGACGGGCTGATTTCCAAGTCTTTGCGTCTGAAGGAGGTTGCTCTGAGAACCTTGGACTGGGCGTCTTTGATGCTGTTCCTGTAGGCCCTGTTGAATGTCTTGTCGTGGTGGGGGGCTGAAAAGTCATCCCTCCACTTGTTCTCCTTGCATTCATCCTCACTGCTCAGCTGCAAAGTGCTCTTGCTCCTGTGTAGCTGGGTCATCATACTCTGTGGCTCATTCTGAATATGCAGGGAATAGTACTCGCTCTTCCTTCGCTGATGGGCTGACACTGTCTGTTGCTGCTGCTGCCTCAGCTCTTCTGATCCACTTGTGCTCTTCACTTCCCTAACGTAATTCTGTGGGGAAGCATGCTGCCTAATTGTGCTTGGCCCCTCTGGGAAGTTCAACCTGCTGCGAATGTCATCAATGCTGGTGTATGAGCTCCTCCCACTTGAAGACTGGCTTAGCCGTCTGTAGACGAAGCTGGGGTTGTAGCCGCTGCTGCCCATGCTCTGTATTCGCTGATTCTCCTGTGCGAGCTGCTCTATCTTGCTGACCTTCTCTAGCACTGAGCAGCGCTGTTTGGCTGCTTCGTTCTTCCCATTCTGAGAGCTTTGGGTGCTATTGGTGCTGTACTGGCTTCTGGTGCAGTCTGGGCTCAAGGGAAGCTGTTTTTGATGGGAAGGGTCCTCATACTTGTGTTGTGGCTGTGCCTGCTGCCACACAGATGACACGCTGTGGTGTCCTTTGAGGTCGCTCCAATGCTCAGAGGCAGTCTCTTTAAACTCTCTGTATGACTCCTGAAGTTGGATTTCGCTGTAGGTTTCCCAGGATTGCTGTGGTTCTTCAAAGCCTGCTTGAGATAAAGAAACATTCTCCTGGTTATTTTTCCATACCTGATTACTACCCGACTGTATACCTGTGCTTTCCTCTTCCCCCTTTTTCCATTGATGCTTGTCTAAATTTGCCTGATCTTCTGTGCACTGTAGATATTCCTGCCTTTCCCCTCTATGTTGAACTGGGGGTTGCTGAGGAGTGCTGTACATGTCACTAGTGCCCTCTCTGGCATTTGGGGGTGTGGTGTAACTGTAGCTCCTGTCCTCTTGGTTTTGTGCTTGGGAGCCCGTGTACAAGTCTTCAGCAGCTGTAAAGTGAGACTTATAAAGTCCACATTTGGCTTGTGAAACATCATACTTGCTGTCTGTCTGCTGCACGGGCTTTGTCTGATAAAAAGCAGATGGCATTGTGGTGTTGTTTTGGTATCCATTCTCTGCTATTACTCCTCCCCCTGTCACACTGGTGTTTCGGTCTGTCTGGGTGCCATAAGCACTCTCTTTCGCTAGTGCTGGGTAAAGCATGGTGTTAGCACTGGGACAGCTGGATGGGACCTGTGCATAGTGGGGCTCTGGCTGCGGCACTGGGTAGACCCCTGTGGGGAGCATTGGTTTCCCCGGCTGAGGTGCCTGAGTGAAGCTTTGTTTGGGTTTGATGGTGGGGCTGCTTTCAGGGCTCTTCTCCACCACAGTGTGCAAATGGCCTTCTGCAGAAAATGAGGACTTCCCTGAAGAGATGGAGCTGCCATAGTGGGGCCACCCTCCCTTCTGTGAGGTCCGGGCAGACCTGGACTGCTCCAGACTGGACCAGGAGTTTGGTCTCTCATGGTTCCTGATGGCAACGTAGCTGTCTCTGCGCATGGGTGGCGCCGGGGGCCCCTTTGTGCTGTCACCTTCGTTCATGTTGTGGGGGTGCCCCCAAACGGGACCAATGCTGTTCCTGTTGACTCCATGGTTGCTGCTGCTGCTGTTGTTATTGGCATATGCACGGCCTCCCCTGGGGTCAGCCTGGATCTTACCCTCACTGTTGCGCACCAGCAAGGAAGAGCTGACCTCGCGTTCCTCAGAGATGCCCCGCTGGGGGTCATAGACCGTCCTGACATACCTGATATCGGCCTGCTTCATGCCTTCAGGTCCCCTCTGGGAGTGCATGTTCTCCATGGAGCAGGAGCGCTCTTTGGAGAAGGATGGGGCTGGGTACTCTGGAATGCTGGAGCTGGTCGAGAAGGAGCTGTAGGCAGAGTCTCTCTTGCTGTGGAGGTGGGAGAGTTGGTCAATGCTGTTGGTGGACTTCGCCGGGGAGAGCTGGTGGCAGCTGAAAGCGGGGTTGCCATTGTCAAGGCTCTCCATGCTCCCCCGAGAGCTGTACTGGTCCGGACTCTTCCTTAAGTACCCATGGTCATAGCCAGAGAGGTTGCTGGTGGAGGAGCTGGAGGGAGAAGGAAGATAAACAGGGTTAGTTCATTAGTAACAGAACAAAGAACACATTCCCTTTTAATTAATGCACTTCCAACAGAACACATTACATTATTTCCATCTCACTGCTAAGATGTTTTTTTATTTTCTTCATCTAATAATACATAATTATAGAAAAGCAATAAATTTTGCTCACAACTTTAAACTACTTTGCCATATTATAGTGATAACACCCTTATAAATATATCTTCAGCATTGCCGAAACTGCCAGCTTGATTTAGGAAAAGTAAAGAAAGGGTATTGATGATGCAGGGGAAACATGTGACATCATCACCCCAGCAACATGATTGGATGTTGAACTCCCAATGGCTAGAGTGTGTGCTTGTGTGTTAATGTGTCATGGCATCAATGCCATTTATTATGGCGCAAAGGAAAGAGCTCCTACAGTATGTGTTAAAGTACTGTGTACTAATTATATACAAACATCTCCTCTGTTGAAATGAAAAGAGCTACTGGTGAAGAGCAGGATTCTTTACCTTTTGATTTGCAAAGATTGGTTACACAGCTCAATTACTCTTGCGTCAGCTGACATTAAAGAAATGAACACTGAAAGGAATTACAAATGCAGGAATGTAGCAGTGGGAACTTGAACATGTCATAAATGCCCCCAAACAGATAAACAGTCCCCCCTACATGAGTGACTAGCACCGGTCCTAGACCACGTAACATCTCAGGCGTTTGTTTGCAGTGTGAAAACTAAACAGAAGAGGTACAAAGGGCAGCTGACATTTAAATTGTATTGTTTAGCATGATGTCATGGGCTCCACCAACACATTCATTCGTATAGTGTTACTCTGACAACCACCAAAGTTTTGACAATAGCTGACTAAACAAAATGACTAAACTTACTTTAGTTCAACATTGTTCTGGTACATTCCAAAGTCTGGCATAAACCATGATAATAACAATAATCTAAGTGAGGGTTCAACTTCATACATAAGTCCATTATATTATGTATATGCTGATAGTTTATGACTGGTTTATGTTGGTTAGGTGCAAAAACATTCCCTGGCACTGGTCGCAAAAAGGCTGAACCAAAACTTCTATGTATGATGTAATAACAGCTGTGTGGCAATGTATTTCTGTGTTGTTTGTTGCGTGTGGTGTGTTAATGTTGGTGCTTATGTATAAAGTGCACAGATTAAAATATGGGTTATAAAGTGTATATAAAGTGTAATTTGTATTTAGGCACAAGGATTGCACAAATCACTTCAAGTGCAAAGTATAGGGTATTGATATGAGAGCATGGGAGTGCACAGATTAGTTCACATGCTGGGATTCAAGTGAAATATTAATTGGTAATTGTATACATAAGCACGAAGCACTCACTTGGGGCTGTGTGTTCGAGAGTGGAGAACGGGTGAGAGAGGGGAGAAATTATAAAACAATCAATTGCTACAAGTGCTGGAAGCACCAGCACCGTACTTGGTTTGTGTAGCATTCATCCACCCTGTTTGTTAGTCAACCAGTCCTCTCCAAGCGAGGGAGAGCCATACCAGTCCCCTGCAAGTGTGGGAGAGCCGCATCAGTCCCCTGCAAGTGAGGGAGAGCCACACCAGTCCCCTGCAAGTGAGAGAGAGCCACACCAGTCCCCTGCAATAGAGGGAGAGCCGCACCAGTCCCGTATAACAGGGGAAGACTACCTGCTGCTCCCACCTTCGTCGCCATGGAGATTACACGCTGCTCCCACCTTCGTCACCAGGAGACTACACACTGCTCTCACCTTTGTGGCCAGGAGACCACACACTGCTCCCACCTTCGTCGCCAGGAGACCACACGCTGCTCCCACCTTTGTCGCCAGAAGACCACACGCTGCTCCCACCTCCACCGTTTCCAACACCAGGAGCAGAACAGCAGAAGCTTCCTCTGCCTCCACCCCCTCCACCAGCAGGAGCAGAGCAGCAGGAGCTGTCTCTGCCTCCACCACCTTCACCGGCAGGAGCAGAGCAGCAGGAGCTGCCTCTGCCTCCACCCCCTCCACCAGCAGGAGCAGAGCAGCAGGAGCTGCCTCTGCCTCCACCCCCTCCACCAGCAGGAGCAGAGCAGCAGGAGCTGCCTCTGCCTCCACCACCTTCACCGGCAGGAGCAGAGCAGCAGGAGCTGCCTCTGCCTCCGCCACCACCAGAAGTAGAGCAGCAGCAGCTGCCTCTGCCACCACCATCTCCACTGCCAAGAGCAGAACAGCAGGAGCTGCCTCTGCCTCTGCCTCTTCCTCTACCTCCACCACCTTCACTGGCAGGAGCAGAGCAGCAGAAGCTGCCTCTGCCTGGAGCAGAGCAGCAGGAGCTGCCTCTACCTCCACCACCAGAAGCAGAGCAGCAGGAGCTTCCTCTACCTCCACCACCTCCACCAGCTGAGGGTGAATACCTGCTGGTTGCGCCTCCACCGCTGTGGGAGGACTGCTTGCCGCTCCCACCTCCACTACCTGAGGGAGAGGAGCTGCAGCAGAGTTTGCTACCGCCTGGGGATGCCTTCACATCACCGCCCGGGGATTCCTTCACAAGCCAAGGTGTCAGTGAGTACAGTTTCCTACACCATCAAAAGGCATTTGGAAACTGGAGGAAACTCTGACAGGAAGAGATCTGGCAGACCCAAAGCCACAACAGAATCAGAAGACAAGTTTCTGAGAGTCAATAGCTTGCGTGATAGGCAGCTCACAGGACAGCTTAACACTGGTCGAAGTAAGCAAGACTTCGAGCTGCAGGTTTGACAGGTCGATTGGCACTAAGAAAGGCATTGCTAAGGTGGCAAAATAAGAAAAAGAGGCTTGCTTGGGCCATGAAGCACCGCCAGTGGACTACCGAAGACTGGAAGAAGGTCTTATGGACCAATGAATCAAAATTTGAAATGTTCGGTTCTTCACGCAGGGTTTTTGTACGCCATCAAGTAGGCGAAAGGATGTTTCCTCGGTGTGTGACACCAACTGTCAAACATGGAGGAGGAAGCGTGATGGTCTGGGGCTCTTTTGCTGGATCCAGAGTCGGCGACTTGCACAGAGTGAGTGGCATCTTGAACTAAAACAAGACGGTAGGCTTCAAATCATGGAATGGCCAGCAAGGTCTCCAGACTTAAACCCCATCGAGCTGGTTTGGGATGAACCGGACAGAAGGGACACGTGAGTGTGTTCAGCTGTTATATCTGCAAAAGGTGGCTACTTTGATGAGTCAAAAATTTAGATTAAATTTTGTTAAACAAAACGATTCCATGATTTCTTTTTTATCTCCAATTGTTTATTTGTTCTATGCTTTAATTTCAGAGTACATTGAGACATTACCCTGCGTAAATTTCAATAAAAACTGGAAAAATGGAGGTGTTCTAAAACTTCTGATTGGTAGTGTATGTCAACCATCTGAATTAACCTTTTACATATTCATATAGTTGAATTGTTTAGATCTATTTTTCTACTCTAATAAATTCCCAAACTCCTTAACAATTCAAAGCTGCTGATTTGACAGATGCACCACAAACACAGCCAGGATATATTAACTGGCGCAAAATGAGTGAGTCACGTCGTAAGCTGCAACATTTAAAACCAAATAATGAAAAGGATATAATGAACCACATTTATTATATGATGAATACAAACAATTGTACATAATGCAATAGCTGGTATCGAGCTATAATTTCATCCTCAGAGAGATCAGAAAGGGTAATGCAGACCCTAAATACTCTCCCGCCTTCTCAGTACTCTCCCTTATGTTTTGTCATTTCAGGTTTTGCAGTTAATGTTTCTCCCATGTTTAATACCTGTATTTTAGGATTAGAGACAGCAAAATAGGCTGTGGGAATAATCATTTTAATTGATGTGTCAACATAAGTTTTGAAGGTTTACAAAACTCGAAAATGTTGTTTAATTTGTCATTCAAGGTAGTTTTAAAAAAAATCTATTTTGTCTGTTTCTTTTTTTTTTGCAGCCAACACAGACCATTTTAAAAGTCTTGTTTCCTGCAGAAATTTGTTACATTTTAAAAGATTATTTCAATATCAAATAGAGTTACAGTCTAAATGTTAAAATGTTTTACCTTTTTTTTGGGGTGATGTTCTTCATTAACTATCACACATTTTAGTCAACTTACATCAGTAGAATATAATGTAAATAGAATTTTTTGTTTTTGTTTTTTGTCTTTTTAATAAAATGTCGGTTTCGTGGCACTCCATGAAATGATTATTTTTTTTTTTTTATTGTTGTTCGTGATTTCCTTTTAAAAATACTATGAATTTCCCGGGCCCCTGTATGACTGCTCCCATAGTGCTCTTTCCTATCAGCTACTTTCTGACTTTTTTCTTTTTAAGGCCAATTTTAAGGCCGGCATAAACTCAGCGCTATGACCGTCGCAAAAGCTTGATACATGTCCCCCATAGTTTCTTAATTCAGCATTATTGAGTGTTTAATAGCTATGAATCATATTTTTAAAAAATACATGGAAAACCATGGTGAATAATAATAATAATAATAATAATAATAATAATAATAATAATAATAATAATAATATAACCACGGAAAAACTGAAAAATGATAATGCAAAATTACCGTTTAGAATTTACCATGGGAACACAGTCTAAATTTCTGCATAGGGGTGTGCTACTTTTAGGAAATACAGAACCACATAAAATCCTAAAAAAGGAGGAAGCAAGGCAAATAATAAAAGTCACAATTAAAATAGATCTTGTATAATACTGCTAGAAATCTCCATAATGGTTCATAGAGAACGATGAACGCTTTGTTCCTAAATAAAAGAAGAACATTAAACAGCTTAGATAATTGTATGCATCTGTCAACACTGCACTTCGGTTCACCTGTGAAAGGCTGTTTGTCAAGAAAAATATCATAAAAATTACTTCACATGACTGCAGGAAGTAACATGCTGTTAGAAAAGATTCCTGTTCTGACTCTGTAAATGGTCATTTTATCAAAAGCCTGGGAAGCAACCCCCTGATAGGGTGCGGCTTTTAGGGTTGTTTTAGTCAAGCATTTTCTATGCATACTCCCAATTCAGAAAACAATGGTCCACTTAAAAACTGTTCAACAGGATTATTGTGTTCCTCCCTGATCTATTTTTGCTTAAAATCAAAATGAAACCCACTCATTTCCAGCGGGATCCAGCCCCTAAGTCATTTTATAAATGAATTCTAGATTTCATAGAATCCGAAACCTGAATCAGCCTTTGCGCCATTTTACTTGTTTCGTTCCTACAGTATATAAGATGTAAGAGACTGCTTCCAGGATCCCATACGTAGCTTTTGCTTTGTAATAGTAGAGACTGTGTGGGGGTGAGACTTGAAAGAGTTGGGAGGCAGACGGTTAAACCTGACTATACAGAACAGCACTGAAAAAAGAAAATCAGAAAGTTAAATTCAAACACAATTGATGCCTGGTGTTACCAGCACTGGCTGCTATGAAATATGTTTGAAAAACTGTAAACCCATTTTACTCAAGTGCCATATATTTTTACTAATGTCCATTAGATCTTTATGTAGTAAAACAACAGGGTTTTAATTAGGGTATACCAACCAACTACATCTACAGCTATGGCCAATAGTTTTGCATCACCCTACAGAATTAAGTCGGATGAAACTTGCTGAATAATGTTACGTTAACATACTGAATTACACTACATTTTGTAGTTTTCCCACATACTTAATGAAAAAAAAAAAAAAATGACATTCTAACATGAAATACAGTACAACTGCTGTGGATTCCGGTAGACTTTTGCGATATAATTTTGTAGTCTCTTTGACTACATGATATTAACTAAAATATCTAAAATTATGTTCATATAGGTTTTTTTTTTGGTTGTTTTTTTTTTAAATTATGTCTCAATCCTAAAATTGTAGGTGATGCAAAACTTTTGACCATAGCTATATAATGGGTATTCAAGATAAAAAGAATAAATTCTTTGGATATTCTAGTAGCTTAAAGCATCATTGGCCTGCATACAACACAAGCTAAAATGGCTTGGAATTTACTTAAATGAAAACCATCCTCAGTTTACGAACAGAGGCCTGTATTTGATACAGCTAAACTGCAGCACAATGCCTTTCTTTTCTTCTCTTCAAAGGAAACTAAAGCTATTCAAAGACTGTATACTCTTACTCAAGACAATTGTAAGAGGTTTACAATAGCATGAAAAAAATCTGCTTTAATGCTGCTGTTTTCATTTTCTTTTTTTTTCGTGCGTGTGTTTTTGTTTGAGTGGTTGATAGGACAGGATTAAAAGATGATTCTTTCGTTACCATGCCAAAAGACCAAATCCGACTGACCTGGAAGGGTAGGTCTGGTGCCAAGGAGTGCTGATGGTGCCCTGAGATATTTGCATCATGCTGGGATCCTGTTGGTTTTCCCCTAATTTGACTGAGTGCCAGGAGTGAGGTCGGGATGCTGGTTCACCTTGTCTGTGTACATGAATGGAACAGAATGAAGAAGGATATAAGTGCACGGAAAATCAGGTTCAGCATTTCTAAGAAGTCTGTATTTCACAGAAACTTGAGACGGAAATGATATAGGTTATAAAAGACCGGCCAAAATTTGAAGGATGTAGACGTCTTATGAATTAAAAACAAACCATAGTTTAAAAATCTCCTTCGAGGAGTTCATTTATAAAATGTGTTATTCTCAGGGAATATTTTAGACCATCTGTCTTGACAATTTAAACCCCTCAAAGTTTAAGGGGTTTTACCTATTAGTACCACCCATCTTCAGTCTGAAATAATCTTTACAAATAACACGATAAATAACAGTGATGACGTTATTTAGTTCGTTTCTTTGACTGCCTTGAGTAAGGCATAATAACTCCATTTACATTATGATAAATGAACTATATTAGCATTTAAAACCAACCAAGGACATACTGACAGTCCTTTATCCTTTAAATGTTTCGCACACAGACAGACTCACTGATAAAAACAGATGTTAGTGTCAGACGGCAATACTATTCCTTTACAACGAGCAGTTTATTATGCATTTAACTTAGATCATTCCCTAGCCCATTCTAATAGGGCGCTCGCTAAACAAACTCCTCAGTGCTTTAAAAATATTTATTTTTTAGAAAATCAATAAAAAACTTTAAAAAAAAACCCAAAGAAACTGCCGACCTATTCAACCCCAAAAACGATTCCTGGATGGATTTCTTAAATCTTTAAACTATTTACATGTGCCACCAAGAAAGCAATGCAAAGCAACAGTATAAAAAGGACAATAGACCACAGGTTCACCAGGAGCTAACCTACTACAAGCCCTGCTGGTGGCAGTAAAGTGTGTGAGTGTGGTTTTGCTTGCACCAATCTGACAATCATGGCTAAGAATCCTTTGCGATCACGATTCCAAAAAATATATAAAAATATAAATACAAATAAATAAATAAATAAATAAAAAGACTACTTCAAAGCCCCTGATTATTATTTATTATTATTATTATTATTATTATTATTATTATTATTTACAAATTTCTGGTTATGCTAATTAACATTTTGCCTTTATGAAGGCAAATCAGCTTATCCAATAGACTTCTCAAAGTACATTTTAAGTCTAAATATTAAAAAACATTTTTACTCTACACACTTAATAATGAACAACAGATGTATAAATAAATAACATGCAGAAGTTACCTGGCTGCAAATCCCAGCATTTTAGTAATAAAACCAGTCGCTATCCTGTTAACATTCTTTTCAGAGGGCGATTTACACAAAGCTCCTTGTATGAAGTCTCTCTTCTTCCTCCTCTTCAGTTTGTTATGGTAAAAAGCCCCGAGCAGCTCCATTGTGCTGTGGTGCAATGGCTTTGGTATACTGGCAAAGATTTAGCAAGAGTGGGCACAGAAAAGTGTCTCTCTTATTAAAACATGCAATTAACTGTCATTACAGCTCATATGATAACGGATGAAGTAAACATCCTGTAAAGAGTTAAGATGTTGTCTCTACCTTGCCTTTTCCTATCTGAAACTGGTTTTATATGCTTATAAAAACAACACATGGTTGCAGTTTACGAAGATCACCATGTGGTAACTGAGAAAACAAGATTTTATACAGTTATGGTGTTGAAGACATATACAGGGGTCTGACACACTGATAAATTAAACCTATGGATTTACAAATAACAAAATAACAACGAGGCTTTGTCAGTAAGACATTGCAAGATACCAGATTTCATGAATTAATGTTCCAAGTTGATAATAAGTTGATAATTCCCATTCGAGCTGCTTGACTCAATTCTCTAAAAATCGGCCCAGGGAACTGACAATTTGGGATTTAACAGTACTTTAAATTTAGCAATAATCACTGTGCAATACACTCCTCCAGTAACAGATGGAAGATGGAACAAAAACAGTTGTCTCCACAGTAATGCACTTGCAAAAAATCAAGAACTAAACACACAGCCGGCATGCATGAATGATTTTGTGTACCTGATTCCATATAACACTACCTCAGCTAGCAATGCTTACAGATCGATCGCTGTGTATGGCCAAATCACATCAACAACATGTGGGGTCTCAAATCAGTAGGTGAGAGAGACAAAAGCAACGGCAACAAAACAATTCATAATGAATGTCTACAATACACAAAAAGTACACTGTTTTAATCTCTGCTGCTGACAACTGGTTACCAAGTCAATGTGATTATGCTAGGATATTAGAAAGCATGCAGAGTGAAACGATCAGTTGACTTGGGTATTAGCTACATTACTTAATTTTCTCAACAATGGTAAGTATGCAGACTACTCCAAACAAAATGAAAGATTACAAGAAAGGTGCACTCTGCACTTTAAATGTCTGGCTCCTGTCGGTCAACCAGCAGTGTTAACAGTGCCAAAATGGAAAAATATTTGTAATAATGTAATGCAGAAAGAATGCATTTAGATCTTTAGCCACTTCAATTGTTATTGCCTTTGGTTCAGTTTACATGATTGGCATTTCTGCTGAGACCTACAGCAGATGCAAGGGATAACAGTAGATGCAACAGTAATTGAACTGTACTATCAGATGTACCAGCTCTTAGCATGCCTGATGGCCTGCTAAAATGCATTTCATTCAGCATTAGGCAACAGAAAGGAAGCAAAAAGACCAGACACACAGTCTATAGTGACTGGTCTGGTGAATATGGCAATTACAGCACTGTTAAAGTTGTTGACCAAATGCACTGACATTGAAAAGGACGGTTATGTTTTGTTGAAATGGGAGTAAAAGTCATTTTATCATACAGTGCCGTGAAAAAATACTTGTCCCCTGTCTGATTGTCTGCATTTTTGCACATTTTTCACATTGAATTTGGCCAGATCTTTTTGTGGGTTGTAGTAGTATATAGAGGGAGTCTGAGAGAAAAAATGACACCAAAGTTTGGTGCACCTTTCATTTGTTTGGTTTGCAAGGTAATCAAACATGCAATCTTCAGGTGTGAAAAAGTTATTGCCCCCCCATAGTTAACTCAACCCAATTAAATGGATAATTAGGGTCAGCTGTTTGAATACCTTGGTTAACAATCAGGCCTGATTTGGGCCAGCCCCGTCCAACATAAATCTGATTAACTTTGGCCCTTACCATCACAATTAAGTTGTCAGCACACAGGTTCTAGAGGCACATCATGCCACGATTAAAAGAAATTCCCGAAGACCTCTGGAAAAAAGCTGTTGAGGCCTATTAGTCTGGAAAGGGTTACAAAGCTATTTCTAAGGCTCTGGGTGCCACCAAACTGGGGCTCCACAGTCAGAGCCATATTGTCCAAATGGAGAAAGTTTGGCACAGTAATGAATTTTCCCAGGAGTGGCCATCCTGCCAAAATCTTTCCAAGAGAATGGCGTAAAATCATCCAGGAAGTCACAAAGAACCCTAGACCCACATCCAAGCCTCTCTCACCTCAGCTAAGGTCAGTGTTCATGACTCCGCCATCAGAAAGACACTGGGCAAAAATGGGATTCATGGCAGAGTAGCAAGGTGGAAACCACTGCTCACTAAGAAGAACATGAATGCTCTTCTCAAGTTTGCCAAAAAGCACCTGGATGATCCTCAAGAGTTCTGGAACAATGTTCTATGGAAGGTTAGTCAAAAGTGTAACTTTTTTTGGCCAACATGGGCCCTGTTATGTCTGGTGAAAACCAAACACTGCATTCCACAGTAAGAACCTCATACCAACGGTCAAGCATGGTTGTGGTAGTGTCATGATTTGGGGATGCTTTGCTTCATCAAGACCTGGATGACTTGCCATCATTGAAGGAACCATGAATTCTGCTCTGTATCAGAGAATTCTACAGGAGAATGTCAGACCATCCGTCCGTGAGCTGAAGCAGAAGCGCAGCTGGGTCATGCAGCAAGACAGTGATCCGAAACACACAAGCAAGTCTATATCAAAATTGTTGAAGAACAAGAAATTTAAAGTTTTGGAACGGCCTAGTCAAAGTCCAGACCTAAACCCCATTGAGATGCTGTGGCAGGACCTGAAACGAGCAGTTTATGCTCAAAAACCCACAAATGTCACTGAGTTGAAGCAGTTCTGCATGAAGGAGTGGGCCACAATTCCTCCACAGTACTGTAAGAGACTGATCAATAACTACAGGAAGCGTTTGGTTGCAGTTATTGTTGCTAAAGGTGGCGTAACCAGTTATTGAGTCTAAAGGGGCGATTACATTTTCACACGGACATTGGGTGTTGCATAACCATAACACAACCAATGAAGGGGAGTTTGGGACGAGAACGAGGGAACGCAAGAAGATTCAGTGTTGAACCTCTGCGTGACCTCCGTTGAACAGACATGGATATTTGCACAACAAAAACTGTGACACCCAGTCCCGAAGGGATGCATTTGCATCAAGAACACAGCACCTCCTGCCTTCTAATTACCCAGGGTTCAACATGTTCCTTTCTCTCAACAGACCACAGAAGCCATTTGAGGTCTGATGTTTTAACCCTGCAAATGCTGTTCTAGCTGTGGACCGGGCCACCAGATAACACTTTAACTGATGAGCCTCGAATACGACAGTTAAAACTCTCCACAGAGCTGCTACTTGTACAGCGACATTAAACATAAACAAGCAGATTATCAAATATTTAAAGCCATATGCAAATGTGGAAAAAAATTAAATTATATAACAACTACCTGAGTAACAAGAAGTTACAAATTATTATTTTATATAAAAAAAATAAAATAAAATAAAAACATTGACTGGAGCAAAAGTGTTTAAGACTTTCCAAATGTTGTACTGTTTGCTACAATACAGTAAAAAGCTGGTACAAAAGGAATACATGGTCGGGTTTTGTAAAGGACTGAGTTTAATCAATTTGTGGGTTTTTTCATTCAAATTCTTCTTCTGGAATTAAGAAAATTAATCTTTCATCGACTGCTTTTAGTTTTTGCCCTAAAACTAAAATGAGGAAGTGTTAGGTTTTTTGTCCATATTCTATTTGTACGGTGTTTTCATGAACAGCTTTCTTTGTTTTTTTTTTTTTTTTTAAGTTTTAAGAAATGTTTATAAAAGCTTACAAGTTAACAGAAGTAGCAGGACTTGGGGGGCAGGACCACCGGGTTTGGCCTCTATGTTCTAAGACATTATCTCCATGGTTGGAATTTCTCATATCTAGTTAATAAAAAAAAGACAATTAAGAAAGGAGAATGCTGGTGGTAGGAATTTCTCTCTGTGGTTTAGAGCTCACATTCCAGTTTGCTTCACTGCCTCTCAGTTAGACGAGAGTCACTGACCTTTTGGATGGGCTCTGTTCCATCCTAATCGCAACTCTTATAAATGCCAGCGCTCAGTGCATGTCACGTACCTCACAGCAAATAAAGCCTCTCAGTTCTGTCAGTGAGGAAGATAACAGCCTGCAATAAACTGCAGCAATGACGTGGGCCATATTGGAATCTGGGTTTCTGTCCATGGTTTCGCTGATAGAACTGGCAGCCTACTGTCAAGAACACTGAGCCCTGTGTCCTTGTGAGATATTTGCTTAGTGAAATATTACCTGAGGAAAACCATGCATCAGTTCCTAATAGTATTCCAAAACAACACCTTGAAGAAAGTAAATTACTCCAGTTGGAAAAAAAATCCTTTTAACTAGTGTGTATGACCGTCTTTGTCTTTTACTTGTATTATTCATATTCATATGTGTTGTATTAATATTATAGATATTAATATGGGACAGATGGCTGGAGATTCTGGCCTGTGTACCTGTTTTTGAGCCGCAGTCTAACCTCTCCCGACCATGCTGCCCTGCTGTGGTGGGGGTCGGTGTGGCTGAAGGGAGGGCTGAGGGAGGCTCCAGGCTCAGGGGGTCCCTCGACTGAACACCCGTCCCTGAGGAAACACAACAGGGCAAGGGCTTGATAATTCAGAACAGTAGTCTCTACAGCAGGGGTCTCCAAGCATGGTCCTAGAGAGCCCCTATCCAGCAGGTTTTACAGGTGACTTTACATCATCAGTGACTAAAGATCTAGGCCAATAAATGGTTCAATTAAATAACTGAGAGACTGGTTGAAATGAAAACCAGCATCCACAGCAGCTCTCCAGGACCAGGGTTGGAGACCTCTGCTTTACAGTATTGTATTTGCAACACATAACTATATCTACTCTGCTGCTACCTCAGGGAGCTGTGGCAGGGCTGGTCCTGCACATGTAAATAATATATTTTCATTTTGTTTGTAAAGAAAATGTATTTAATTTGCAAAATAAAGTTTGTGCTAGATATGGCAGGGCATGGAGGTTATAATTACCTCCCTACCTAATTGAATTTCATGTACACCATGTGGCCAGGTGTTGATTGACTAATTGACTATCAAATAACCCTGGCCAGGGTTTAAAATGCCAGTCCTTTGTTCTTGGTTCCTCACAACTGCATTTTTGAACCAGGATGAGCAAACAAAGCAACCACTTGTGATCACTGTGTGTGATCACTGTGTGTGTTAACCGCGGTCTGGATGCTCACCATAGGGATTCATTTAGAGGATTTTAAGCCGACCCAAAGTTTATTTTGAGCATGTTAGGGAGAAGGTTCCTGGAGCAGGGCCTCACTTTTAGTGAGAGCAGCGCTCAGTGTTTGGTAAACGTTTGTTTATTAGCTGTGTTTCTCCAACACTTAAGTAGCATAATTCAAAGTCTCTTAACCACCCCCAAGTTGTTGCTTTGGTTTTTATATTTTGTAAAATTAACCTGGAATTTTGAAATTAAACACTTTCAAAATAGTTAAAATTAATGATCACAGACCAATACAATCATCACTTTGTATGTTTAAAGTTATGGAATAATCTCAGTTTAACCAACAGATGTAGCTTTTCAATGAACTTTCGTCTTTCGTCAGCCCATTGAACTTAATTTTTTAAAGACCGGAGGAATATTCTAAATATGCAATGTGAATCCAAAAAGTATGTTGAAGTGGAAATATGCAGCATCAATTAAGGTTTTCTGTTACAACACAAATCTGGCCAAGCAGTATGCATTAGGTAGGAAATACACAATGAAATGCACTGGCCTGACGTTTGTTACTTGGGTGTCATCACATTCATTTTCTGGAACTGCTACATCACATTAGCAGTCAGCAGCCACAGAAAATGCTTGCTTTAGTGACATTAGGAGCTCAAATGATTAGGCAATAAAGAAACAACTTTAAACCCAACTCTGTTAACAAGAGGAAGATTACGGTGGGTTTGCACACAAAGAAGGGCATCCCATGTTATAGAGTGATTGATGTCAAGACACCTTGTTCAGTGTTACCACACACACACACACACTCGCTTGTGCTCACAGGACTTGACTGTGGGAACCCTGGCTGCTGTCACAATGTCGTGGGTTACTTTGGTACTGAACAAACATGTCAGTGACATGCCCCCCCGCTATGACTGTAAATTAAAAATTAGAGCCATCAGTAACACAAAGCAGCAGATTACCATGATTTTATCCACTGTATGAAATGCAGACAGAGAGGTGAATGCCTTCATATTCCCCCAGATTCCCACACTCTTAATAACTTAAGCAACTTTCATTGTATCGTAACTGATGAAGCAGTTCTCTACATCCAAAACTCATGTTTAATGTCCAGTTTAGGACACGACTGGGGGTAACTATGCATCACAACTGCTGCTGCAGAGTCACTTACAACAGGACCTTGGTTTTACGTCCATCCAAAGGATCTTTTATTCTCAGAAGCGTGATGGTTCCTTTGATTGACTGGGCTGAGCTGGCGGCAATGGAGTGTTCATAATACTGTAGAACTTCAATGAGTTCCAACTTCCAAGGACCCCAGAGCTGCCTGCCCCAGTCTCTTATTTAGGCTTATTCTAAGAACCTTTGTTCCTCAAAAAAGTAGTCCCATTCTGTCCTTGGTCTTTTTGAGTTCAGACACTTGACTCTTGATCATTTGAAGGCATGTACAGTGGCTTGCGAAACCCCCCCTTGGCATTTTTCCTATTTTGTTGCCTTACAACCTGGAATTAAAATTGATTTTTTGGGGGTTTGTATCATTTGATTTACACAACATGCCTACCATTTTGAAGATGCAAAATATTTTTTATTGTGAAACAAACAAGAAATAAGACAAGAAAACAGAAAACTTGAGCATGCATAAGTATTCACCCCCCCATAGTCCATACTTTGTAGAGCCACCTTTTGCAGCAATTACAGCTGCAAGTCTCTTGGGGTATGTATCTACAAGCTTGGCACATCTAGCCACTGGGATTTTTGCCCATTCTTCAAGGCAAAACTGCTCCAGCTCCTTCAAGTTGGATGGGTTCTGCTGGCAATCTTTAAATCATACCACAGATTCTCAATTGGATTGAGGTCTGGGCTTTGACTAGGCCATTCCAAGACATTTAAATGTTTCCCCTTAAACCACTCAAGTGTTGCTTTAGCAGTATGCTTAGGGTCATTGTCCTGCTGGAAGGTGAACCTCCGTCCCAGTCTCAAATCTCTGGAAGACTGAAACAGGTTTCCCTCAAGAATTTCCCTGTATTTAGCGCCATCCATCATTCTTTCAATTCTGACCAGTTTCCCAGTCCCTGCCGATGAAAAACATCCCCACAGCATGATGCTGCCACCACCATGCTTCACTGTGGGGATGGTGTTCTCAGGGTGATGAGAGGTGTTGGGTTTGTGCCAGACATAGCGTTTTCCTTGATGGCCAAAAAGCTCAATTTTAGTCTCATCTGACCAGAGTACCTTCTTCCATATGTTTGGGGAGTTTCCCACATGCCTTTTGGTGAACACCAAACATGTTTGCTTATTTTTTTCTTTAAGCAATGGCTTTTTTCTGGCCACTCTTCCGTAAAGCCCAGCTCTGTGGAGTGTACGGCTTAAAGTGGTCCTATGGACAGATACTCCAATCTCCGCTGTGGAGCTTTGCAGCTCCTTCAGGGTTATCTTTGGTCTCTTTGTTGCCTCTCTGATTAATGCCCTCCTTGCCTGGTCCGTGAGTTTTGGTGGGCGGCCCTCTCTTGCCAGGTTTGTTGTGGTGCCATATTCTTTCCATTTTTTAATAATGGCTTTAATGGTGCTCCGTGGGATGTTCAAAGTTTCGGATATGTTTTTATAACCCAACCCTGATCTGTACTTCTCCACAACTTTGTCCCTGACCTGTTTGGAGAGCTCCTTGGTCTTCATGGTGCCGCTTGCTTGGTGGTGCCCCTTGCTTAGTGGTGTTGCAGACTCTGGGGCCTTTCAGAACAGGTGTATATATACTGAGATCATGTGACAGATCATGTGACACTTAGATTGCACAGAGGTGGACTTTATTTAACTAATTATGTGATTTCTGAAGGTAATTGGTTGCACCAGATCTTATTTAGAGGCTTAATAGCAAAGGGGGTGAATACATATGCACGCACCACTTTTCCGTTATTTATTTTTTAGAATTTTTTGAAACAAGTTATTTTTTTCATTTCACTTCACCAATTTGGACTATTTTGTGTATGTCCATTACATGAAATCCAAATAAAAATCAATTTTAATTCCAGGTTGTAAGGCAACAAAATAGGAAAAATGCCAAGGGGGGTCAATACTTTCGCAAGCCACTGTAACTGTACTGTAAGAGTCACTGCTCTGTTAGTTGGAGCACAAACAATACAAACCTACGTGATTTGCATACTTCAACAGTGGCAACTCTTTTAAGACAAGGAAAACTACATAATATATCTGAGCTCTGAACTGTAAACTGCTATGTCACTCTGATCCCTGTGGTATTTTAAGTAGCCCATACATCACCACTCTGGCTTTTCATGGGTTTGTAAACCACTCATTCTGAAAACTTGGAGAGCAGCAAATTGAGCAGACACATATTTACAACTGAAGGGTATAATGTGGAGAAAATAAAACATTCTTAACCAAATTGAAGGATCTCATCTGTGAATGTGTCGTGTCCCTGGGGAAATGAAGCATTCTATTGGTTTCAATGCATCAACACTCAAACCTCCTCCTTGAGCCAAATTGTGACCATATTACAGGTAATGCAATAACACAAAGGGGTATCGGATACAACACCCTCTATGATCTGTGGTAATAGTACTGTTTCCACATGCCAAGTTCATTTCTCTGCAGTGTACAGCACAAAGAGGGCATCTGATTTTAAAATAATAACTCACTCCAACTGATAAATCACATGGGATATCAAAAACAAACCTGCAATATTCTGAAAAACAAACAAACATAAAGTAATCACTTCAACCTGGCAAAACATTAGGCCCAGATGGACTTCCTTCTGAACTCTATAAAAATGTAATACTACTCTATCCCCTTATTTACAAAAAATGTTCTTCATGCATATCAGACCCAACACCTCCCACAATCAATGACAGAAGCCATTATTACAGTAATACATAAAAATTACAACATAATTTGGGTGTGGAAACAGATTAAACAACATTTCTCTATACGTACAATAGCACATATTTTACCCATTTCTGGCAACCCTTCTTTTCCACCTTCTATCTTAGACAAGGCCTTTCTGACATGGCCTGCAGCTGGTATCCCATTAATCAAAGATTTGTATAATGATGGAGTTTTTGCCTATTTTTAACAGTTGAAAAGGAAGTTCGGCCTATATTACAATCCATTGTTCAGATATCTTCAGATACGAGATTATGTACAGAAACACATTCCCGGGTTTGAAATAGCTGAGTGTTCTATATTAGATCAATATTTGGCAGTGTCACTGTGTGCAAAGAAGTTGATATCTCACTTGTATAATGCATTTTATGATAACACCATAATTACTTCTGAGTATATAAAGCAAGCTTGGGAAAAAGATCTAGACATAGAAATCCCTAAAAACATGTGGGATATTTGCCTGGAATATATCAATACCTGTTCCATTAATGTTCGACACTGCTTGATCCAGTTTGAAATCTTACATAGATTGCATTACTTTAAAAGTAAATTACATAAGATTTTCGCTAACATATCCCCTATATGTGACAAATGTAAGTTGACTGAAGCCACCCTGCTTCATAGTTACGTGCAGTGTCCTAAGGTACAGGACTATTGGATAATAATATCTCAAGTTCTATCCACAATTTACAGCACTCAAATTGAACCAGAGCCATTATTAATAATATTTGACACATCTAATTGCTTAACTAATAAGACAAGAGTTGAACAACATGCTATAGCATATAGTTTACTAGTAGTCAAAAAACATCTTACTGCAGTTTTGGTAGAAGGAAAGTACGCCTACATCGCAAATTTGGATTACTGAATTGACATATATATATTACATCATGAAAAATTCAGATATGAAATGAAAGACAAAATAGCAGCGTTTCATAAGACATGGCAGCCCTTCTTTCAATACCTTCAGGCACAAATACAGAAAGCCAGTAAAGTAAATTGATGGAAATGGGAACTATAAATGGAAACCAAATTGAGCTATGTACAGTGGCTCTCAAAAGTATTCACTCCCCTTGGACTTCTCCACATTTTCTTGTGTTACAACATGGAATCAAAATGGATTTAATTAGGAGTTTTTACTACTGATCAACATAAAAAAGTCTGTAATGTCAAAGTGAAAAATAAAATCTACAAATTGTTCTAAATTAATTACAAATATAAAACAGAAAAGTATTCACCCCCTTTGCTATGACACACCTAAATAAGCTCTGGTGCAACCAATTGTTTTTAGAGTCACATAATTAGTTGAAAGGAGTCCACCTGTGTACAATTAAGGTGTTTCACATGATTTCAGGTTAAATACACCTGTCTCTGGGAGGTCCCACAGTTGGTTAGTACATTTCCTAACAAAAACTATATCATGAAGACAAAAGAACATTCAAAGCAAATCCAGAATAATGTTCTTCAAAAGCACCAATCAGAGGTAGGATATAAGAACATTTTCAAGGCATTGAATATCCCCCAGAGCACAGTAAAGTCCATTATTAAGAAAGAGAATATGGCACAACTGTGAAACGGTCTAGAACAGGCCGTCCTCAAAAGCTGAGTATCCGGGCGAGAAGGGCACTAGTCAGGGAGACCACCAAGAGGCCTATGGCAACTCTAAAGGAGTTACAGTCTTCCATGGCTGAGCTGGGAGACACTGTGCATATAGCAACAATAGCCCGTGTGCTTCACAAAACTGCCCTTTATGGGAGAGTGGCAAAAAGAAAGCCATTGTTGAAAAAAACTCACATTCAATCTCGGCTAGAGTTTGACAGAAGACATGTGGGAGACTCTGAGACCAAGTGGAAGAAGATTCTATGGTCTGATGAGACCAAAATAGAGCTTTTTGGCCTCAATGATAAGCGCTATGATTGGCGCAATGGAGTGGTGGCAGCCACACTATGGGGATGCTTCTCTGCGTCAGGGCCTGGAAAGCTTGTAAAGATAGAGGGCAAAATGGATGCAGCAAAGTACAGAGAAATCCTGGAGGAAAACCTGAAGTCTACGAGAGACCTGGGACTTGGGAGAAAAGTCATCTTCCAGCAGGACAATGACCCCAAACATACAGCCAAAGCCACACTGGAGTGGCTTAAAAACAAAAAGGTCAATGTCCTGGAGTGGCCCAGTCAAAGCCCGGACCTCAATCCAATTGAGAATATGTGGAAAGAGTTGAAAATTGCTGTTCACCAAAGGTCCCCATCCAACTTGCCGGAGATTGAGCAATTTTGCAAAGAAGAATGGACAAAAATTGCAGTGTCCAGATGTGCAAAGCTGGTAGAGACTTATCCAAATAGACTCATGGCTGTAATTGCTGCCAAAGGTGCTTCTACCAAATATTGAATCAAGAGGGTGAATATTTATGCAATCAATTATTTTCTGTTTTGTATTTGTAATTAATTTAGAACAATTTGTAGATTTTAATTTTCACTTTGACATTCCAGACTTTTTTGCATTGATCAGTGGCAAAAACTCCTAATTAAATCAATTTTGATTCCATGTTGTAACACAATAAAATGTGGAAAAGTCCAAGGAGGGTGAATACTTTTGAGAGCCACTGTAAATGACTATCTGTTATAACTGCGATGTGTTATGTAAAAACCACATTTTTTTAACTATTATAAAACATATTTGGAACATGTCCAAGATTCCTTTGCTAAGAACCCAATCCAACTCAGTGTTGTCAACCATGTAAACCCAAGCCTCTCAGTTTAACACCCACTTCAGACAAGAGAATTAACCAGGATTTGAGTTCATGTTGAGGAAAACGGGAATCCTGAAAACTGGCATGGAAATTATGAAGGAAAATAAAGTTGGGCTTTGTGTTGGAAGTGAAGACTAATCCTTACTTTGCTCCAGAGGATTAAAGTAAACTAAGACAGACACTCTAGTGCACAATTTCAGTTTGCCAAATCATTGTGCCAGTGGAATACACCGACACAATATGTTTGAAATAACAAGACGGGTGAGAGGATTAAAAAAAAAAAGAGCAAAAATAATATTGTTGTTTGCTTATCTGGGCAGGAGTCTGCTGTTGATTTGATTCATAATTCTACAGAAATCAAAATGTGAAGTCTGAAGGGATCAATCCCCTTTCACCTAGACACTGCATCCCTGCTAGAGCTGTGAGCTTCAAGATCCTCTACTATGTAGTAGAATAGTGACTGCTATAGTTGGAACTTGACTGGCTGAGGTTTAGAATTAAGCAATGCTACCTGAAGCAGCCGGCACTGCATGATGGGTAATAGGCTGCAGCTACAGTGAAGCAGGAAATAAAAAATACTTTAAAATCCATTTTCTTACTGTATAAGATAGTAAGTAAAAAAAAAAAAAAAAACCCTTTACCCACATTTAACAACTATTCCAGAATTGCTGTAAACTGGTTTAAAAAGAAAAAAAAAACCTTAAAAAAATAATAATAATTTTACCAGGTCCCCATGGCTGGACAGACGTTGCCATTTTATACTGTTATGCTTTTAATAACAAATTTACTTAGTATTAAATAAATACATTGTTTTTTTTTTGTTTTGTTATTTAGTTGTCGCCAATGATTTTATACCCTGGTTTATTCCCCAATTTGGAATGCCCGATTATTATTTTTTATCCCAGTTCACCACTGCAACCTCGTGCTGACTTGGAAAATGGCAGCAGATACAGGTGTCTTCCAAAATGTGTCCTGCCAAGCTGTCTTTTTTCACACTGCAGGTCTACAGCAAAGCCACCAGTGGCTTCTACAGCAGACCTGCAGGTGCCCCCTGGGAACTCCTGGCCACAATTGGCAATGACATAACCTGAACTTGAACCAGGGAGGGATCTCCAGGTTATGGGGTGCATCCTGCACTCCATGCAGACTGCCTTTACTGGATGCGCCACTCGGGACCCTCCCAAATAAATAGTTTTAATTCCATTCAGCATGGTAAAATTGTAATACTCTAACCTGGAGAAGAACGTATAGTGACTACCGGCACAAGGACAGGTAAAGGAATGCGGCTCATTGGGAAGTATTGAAAAGGAATGATGTGGTTCATTGGTGTGTATTTATTTACGGTAGATTAGTCCCCAGGATTACACAGGACCACATAGACAAACAGGAGCAGGCTTTAAGAAGCAGCTTTGTTTTGATTCTCTCTGTGCATCTCTACTGTGTCTTTCTTCTTTAAGGATAATAGACAAACCATCACCCCACTTGCAGAGCAAAAGTACCCCCTCCAAACACAGCTGGAGTGACATTTTTTCCACTGGTACTTTGACCAGTCCATATTTATTCAAACCAGAGCCTTTTCCAGCAAAAGCCCAGTATCTAATGCATACCTCAAACCCATCTTTAATGGGATTAAATTGATAGGCCATCAGTTTAATGAATCTTCTGCTCATAAGAATGTTAATGTCTACTAACAAGAAGCTTAGTGACTTCCAAAAACTGACAGACTGTATTACACGGAGATAGGGGTTTATTGAACTGATCTAAAACAGTGGCTGATCTTAATACTGCCCTCCTTTAAATCATTTAAATAAAGCCATCCATGTCATTCTGTTTACACTGTTACTGTTAATACTCATTGCATAGTCCCAATGTGGAGTTCAATATGGAACATTGTTAAGCAGGTTCTATCATTGCTGTGTTCTATACTTGCATATCGTTACATCATAGTAAGGTAAAGGCAATGATTTACTGTGAGTGCCCTGAAATGGAGCTTCCCGATTGATGGATGGAAGTTCTAATGTGCAGTAAACAACTTTTTTTAAATAATCTAATCCGTATTCACACAGCTCACTGTATGGAGAAGCGGATACTTTCTTAGTGATTGACCTCTTGCTCGGGCAAAAGAAAAAAAAAAAGAAACTCAGGCAAGTAACTGATGCCAAATTGTTTACCCGATGAATGGCTGCCAAATCCTATTAAGCAGCCATCAGCGATGAGCTTTCCTCACAACGAAACAGGGACACGTTCCATAATAAAGTGTGTCAGAGGAGCCGAGGCAGAAGAAGGGCAGCAGACTGAGCCAGCAAGGAGCGTGACACGCTAATCAGAACCTGCCGCTTACTCTCCTGCTGTAACGTGCCTGGAAAAGTACAACAGGCTTCCGCTGCAGTAGAACTTCTGGTAAGCAATCCTTAGGAATAAGATAAATCATTTCAACTGTCACCTGCCCATGGAGTGCTGTAGCAGATGTTTGGGGTGATCGTGCTGTGTGACAACGGGAACAACTTTAGGAGAACCCTGCAGCAGATCACTTTGCTGGTTAAATATATTCCCTGTATTTCTATCTAGTGTTACTCATTTGGTTACAATGCATGAAGACATCATGTCAAAAGACAAAACCATACACATACATATAATTGTGTACAATTAAATACAAGCCACAGCATACCCAGATTTACATATGTTTTGTTTTCACATGGTTTTCGTAGCAGCAAGCATCTGGCTTCAGTAGGCTGACATTGTCCCTTGAGTCTCATTATGCTGACAATGTTAATCTCATCTGGTCTTCTACTGTCAGTACCTTGAGTGTATTTGTTCCAGAATGCTTCAGTCTGATAACACGTTTCAATCTCCATCAATACACCATTCTGTAAAATCCAATCTCTTCACATTCCATGAAAATGTACAACGTATGTATACAAGCATTCCAGAAGTATTTGTAGGCTAGCAGGGTACGATAAAAATTTGAAGGCAGGTATTGTTTTCAACATGCAGATTGTCAAAGAGCGTCAGACAGAGGGAGATACACAATCAGTCCTAATAAAACAGTAAAATGAAACAAACAATAAGAGTAGATAGCCTGAAGCCAGTAACAATAGCTCTGAACCTGGTATTGTCCACCTCATTTTGTGGAACCTCTGTACTGTCCAGTGGATTAGAAAGCAATGTTCAATGCAGAGTTTATCAAGATAATAAAGGAGGTAATCCCAGAGCAGCTCTTAGGGTGATGCCTGTATTATTGCATCGCTTGATCTATGAAGTATATGAAGGTGCTCAGCTCACACTGCAGTACCATGGAGACCATCTACATCTACAGTGGTTAAGAGGTCCAGCCTCTGCCCTGATACACCAGTCATCATATTGCATCATTTTGTCATAACAAGCAGCCAAAGCAACAACCTCATTCAAGTTGTCAAATATGCGTGTGTGCGCTTTTAGGTTATGCAACTTTCGTGCCAACAGGGGCCATTTGGGGGCTAAAGCAATTGCTCAATTTATTAATATTACCCCCCACAGTTATATACAAGCACTACTTTCTCCCCTCAGATTTGTAGCTCTGTTCCTGCCAGGGATTGCAACATACAGCACCAGAGAGGAGATTCTAGCAAGATAACTTAAACAGAAAAAATAAGACAGGCAGACAGACAGGAAGAATTTTCTGATCCCTTCTCACAATTAAATTTCTCCACTCTGAATAGAATAACTAGATTAAAAGACAACTGGCTTTTGAAGTCAGAATTCACCAAGTCATTCCAGTTCAGTGCACTGAGTCAAACACAAGAAAGAAGGCTGAAGATTCATGGTAGCAGAGACCATGAGAGACTGTGGCACTGCAGTGCCTGACCTTTAAGAAAACAGAACTCTGCCAAAATTCCGGAGACAGACTAATAAATTAAATGTAGGTCTTTTTTTTATGGTGTTGTTTTTTTTTCCTCCAGTCATTCTGGGTGCTTCTGCTGAACAGGGAACACTGTTTTTTATTCAAGCTGTAAAGCTGCTGGGAGGATTCCACAGTGGCAGTCCAGAGAGCTGAAACAGAACAGACACTTCAAAGAAAAGCGCTGTGTTATTTACAGGAGCTGTACAGACACAGGCCCTGATTTATTTAAAAGCAATTAGCTCTGCCTGTGTTAACCCATTCACCTGTGGAAACAAAAATACCACCTTGCATTAAACTCTTAACTTCAAACCATTTTTGACATATACCGGATCTACTCTTGTTGAAGCCCACACACCAGTTTTGACCCAAGTCAGTTCATTGGAATTAATCAAGACAGCAATACTCCTCAGAGCCTCAGAGCTGGTGGTTTAATGTCAGGAATCAAACAACAATAAAATACCTCCTGCCGAGCTAATGCACTAAGATTATTTTAATAGGGATTTTAAATGGATGTGTGTGGAGGACGAGAACGTTTATGAGAAATATTTCTTTTTTAAATTGTGGATTTAACAGTTCACTCCCTGTTATAGAAATGCTGCTTACTAAGACATCAGGAGGTGTTAACAGTGGCTGCAGTCACAGTAACACAATCATATCTAAAAGAAAGTTCATAGTGAACCACCTCATAAACAAACACAGTGAAGCCAGCAAGCTCTCCAAACACCACTGCTGCTCCAGACCCAGCTGGCAGCTTCTCTTTTAACAGTGGGTCTGTAACTGGGCTCTAGAACTCTTTTTTTGGTCATAACAGCAGAGGATCTAAATATATCGACTGTTTACATGTTACATTATGCCTAAGCCCAAGCCTTAAGAGACTCGCACACTGAGTTAGTTTTGTCAAAGTTCTCCTCTTTTAATGATTTCAACGACGGCAGTATTTCATTAACAAGCACCTCAATTTAACTCAAAAGGACGCACTAGAAATAGTACAAATCTGTTTGGTGGGACATGTCTAGTGCAATGACAGAGCTGCAGTAACATTAAACATTACATACAGTACTTGTACTTAGTCGCATATGGCAATCATGAGTAAACGGGGGTGATGCTGGTCCTGCAAGCTGCTTAAAAAAGAAGGTGGTTGTGTATATACCATTTAGCAAAAAGCACGAGCACAGTGGTTAGCCAGTTTCCTTCAGTTGAAATAGAGTCTTTTAAAAACACCTCCCAGTCTGAACCCTTCTAATAGTTCTGATTAACCCATGTTAAAAAAATAAAGGTGCAACATCTCATTGCCAGTGGAGTCCAAGTGCTGTTAGCTGAATGCATAGCTTGGTGGAAGATACTGAGATGTGCACTCACTTACTGAGATGTACACTCATTTATTGAAATGGGCACTCACTTACTGAGTTGGGCACTCACTTATTGAGATGGGCACTCACTTACTGAGATGTACACTCACTTACTGAGACGTGCACCCACTTCCTGTAGGGTCACATGTTCCTGAACTCAAACCCAGATTTCCCTGAAATCTCTCTGTATGCTTGAACAGCGGCTACCCACACGCGTGACTCGAGGAAGACCCTGTCACAATGGCCTACAGGTACTGTACAAAAAAAAAAAGAAGAAATGGTTTATTCACTTAAAGATTAATCAATATCTACAGTATATTGTTTGCATGTGCAATGTTATTACTGTTACTGCCCTTTTCATCATCAATTTCCATGTCACTTCATAAGAAAAAGAAACTCCATTACGGTACCAGTATCTTTCTATGGCACTCACTGCAAAAGTAAAATCTGCTTTTAACAGGCAACGCAGTTTTAAACAGGGATAGCTGGCAGCATATTTATCTGTTTGGATCCAGGTAAGGGGGTGTTTCCACAGTTTACAGTACACAAAATATACTATATATATATATATATATATATATATATATATATATATATATATATATATATATATATATATATATATATTTGTTGTTGTTTTGCTTTTTTTACAGGACATAAACATTGTTTTGGCTCACTGCAGTACTAATACTGGTTAGTCAGAAAATTATTAAAATTTGACTAAAATCTCTTCTCTTAAGTGACAGTTACTCGTGTCTCCTGTTCTCCCATCACAGTAAACTACACCACTGACATCACTGTACGTGCAACACCACTGTACTGAGAATTTTAATACCATCTGATTTGACAACTGACAGAGTGGTGTGAATACAATACTGCACTGGCTGCACTGGCTGCTTTCAGCTTTGAACATTAAGTTTGAGGTGTGACCGCTGTGGCATGACATAAGAAATAAACAAACTTATATCCAGATGGTTAGCACAGATCAAATAGGCAGATCATGACTCTGATCCCACAAATACTATACCATTTCTTTAAGTTGCTGTTATTTACAGTACTATTTCAAATTAGACTTTTAATGTAAACCTGCAAGGGTCTGGCCGATTTTCAAAGCTTAGCTTGCTCAATTTTATTAATGGAAGCATAAATCACCCAAAACATTTACAAAACAACAAATTGTAGGGGCTTTAGGTATCCTTAACTTGTTTCAAACTTTCAAGCTTCATTGAACTTTGAGTCTGACACCTATAGCACTGACAGGATCATCATCATCATGTTTAAAAAGTGCTTTTGGTCAAACACATCAACAGTAAGGCAGATTGAAAGCCCATTGGCTACTGGTTGTGCATTACAAACTGTGACATAGCCAATCAGAGATTTCCATATTAAGACAAGGTCAGGGACAGTAATGAGGATGAATCATGTTTACTCTAACTGCTCTAATTTCACAAATGAACTGACAGTGGGAATGCTCCCTTTCCTTCAGGCAAGCAATGTCTTCTGTTTGTTGTGGCTGGAATGCATTGTAGTCCAGCATTCCCCCCCAATATAAGTTATTATTCAGGTAGCTACGAATGTATATTGCCAGGTCTTGCATAGACCAAATCCGAGAGAAAAGAGAAACATCATTTTTACGTATAGAGAAACCCTACTGATGAGCTCTTCACAAAAGAGTTCAGAAAAGGCAAGCAGAACAGAAAATCACTGGCTTCTTACTGGGAGACCAGATATATAAAAATACCAGACAAGGACTGCCAATTGGTTAGTTAGGACAAGAGACAGTTGACTTTAGACTATTACAGTGAAGGGATTTTTATAGCCAGATTCAGTATAAGACAGCTTTATCAGCTTCCACCAGCATACACCAGTGCTGGAATTTCCATGGGGGTGCCAAGACACTGAATACCCAACACCTTTGCTTTGTGTACTTTAAACCAGGGGTAGGTCTATTACAGGACCCTGCTGAAGTTCAATTAAATAATTAAGGAACTGGTTGTATCAAAGTCTTGCAAGGGAATTCAAACTGGTATTTGTTACAAACACTGAATTCAGAAAACGTTTGCAACTATGGAGGACTCATAAAACAATGAATAAGTTGATATATATGTTACACTCAGGAGTCAGGATTTGATCAAAAATAACAATTTCACGATATAAGCATTTAAAAATTATCAAAGAATGAAATAAAAGGTTATTTCGGTCTTTGAGTAAATTATTGTGCTCAAATTCTGAACAAACAAAAAACGAAACAGAAAAGAAGAGAGACGTCTTCTTCGGTCTGCTGGAGGATCACTGGAACACCTTTAAAGTCAAATTGAATTTCAATTGTCCGATAGTTCATTCTTAATTTGGACGAAGTACCCACAGAAAACAAACGTTCTCTTTGTACAGCAGCAAGCTGAATCTGGGGCTATGTAAGGCTTCATTTTTGTCAAACAAAGAAGTGCTACTGTGTGCGTAAGGGCGTTCACCGCAATTCTAAATGCCACAGCAGCAAGCCTTGCAACACCAAATACAAATATAATGATTTGTATGTTCCTAAATCTAAATTAAAATCTAAAAACTGAGCTCTCATTATGGTTTCTTGATTGAACTACTTTAAATTTGGCCTGACTGTTATTATCTAAACAATCAAAGTAGTGGCGCTCTCAATATTGTTTCTTTTGAAAATGTTCATTTACCAAAGTGGTCATCATCTAAAATAAAAAACATTTAAGGTTTTCTTGTTGTCAAAAAGCAGTCTCCGTCTTTATTCCATAGGCGTGGCACTTTTCCAAAAAGTGATAGCTCACCACTTATGATTTATGTGAATATTAAACGTGTATAAGCATACTTTTCTTTCTTTCGCTTAAAAAACAATGATTAGACAAGCGTGGATTGGCATTTGATTTTGCAGTTTAAATACCGTGTATTCAGTAGTCTTATAATATGAATAAAACAAACAATTTTTAATTGTGTTCATTTTTTCCTCTAAAACTGTATTTCCTAAAGAACAAGGTGAGAACATTACAAACATTATTTCAAACTAGCTTGGAGTTTACTGTTTGAGATCACTAACCTTGTAAATTGCTTACAACAACCCCCCTTCCTAATGAGGTTCTCATTGGGTTAACTTCCTGCATAAATAATAAATACATCCAATAATGAATCAGTGACAGTATCTCATAAATATAATTTACTGGTTGTATGTTCATTTCACACCCCGCAATTAATTGCTATTCGCAGATTGAGCAGCATCTTCAAAATCTGTTCAGGGACTGTGCATTTTGCAATTTGATTATCTCGCGTTACTCAAAGACCGAAGAGCTGTCTCTTCTTTTCTGTTTCGCTCTTTGCTTGTTTGGTATTTTCCATTTCACAAGTTGAACAAAATAATTTACTCAAAGACCGAAATAATCTTTCATTTCGTTCTTTGATCATTTATAAATGCTCGAATCGTGAAATGGTTATTTTTGTCGGTGAAATGGTTATTTATATATATATTTTTAAATAATAAATTAAGTCACAAAAATGTATCACCAGCACTTGTTTAATGAATAATCCCATGGAATGTGGCCAATACTACCCAGTAAGGTTAGAGATCATCCTGTATAGTTAGCATGTTAACAACATGGGATTTTAGCAGGAAAGTGGGCTGATGAATCAATATTGCTGGTTGGTTGGAAAACCTAGAATTCTAAAATGCATTGTTTCATATTCACAGGGACAGGACACTGCGGAGCAACAGGTAAAGGCTGGATAACATTCCACCTGAAATATCTTGTTAGCGTCAGACTGAATTGAGGCAGATGAACAGTTTACTGACAGGCTCTGTATGCCCTTGAACACAGCACTTTATCAGCTTTCCCATATATACTGTTACTGGCTTTTTAGTGTTTGTCAAGGTGACACACCAAAACTATTGAGTCATTATTATACATTATATGAAAGCCATCCCTGCCTTTTGAAGTTCTGTAGCTCAAACATATGTGTAGTGTTTCTGTTGGTAACATACAGCAAGGAATGAAGTAGGTGCTTTATGTAAACAGCATACCAGGTAACTATGATTGTGGCAACCAATGCAACTCTGGCCATGTTCTGTATTGTCAGCACAGCACTAACATAAACAGAGATTTCATTCTTAAAAATGGTTCCAAAATAAGTTTAGTACCTTACTGATATCACAGTGTCAAAGTTTCGATGTTGATAACAATAGCTTCATTAGAACCGCCACATGTTCACGTTCACTAACCCTTATTGCTATCACATAGACACCACCATATCAAGTGAAAGTACTGTCTGCTCTGCTCTGTGTGTTTGGCAGAAGCATCTACAGTTTAACAGCTTCATGTTTCAGCTGATGCATTCTCTGCAACTCACATACCAGAGTGTGTTCACTACCACAACTCAGAAATTAGATTATTTATTTATTTATTTTTTTTACTGCTAAAATTCTCAGTAAAATTCTTCTACAACAAACAGTCCACTGGCATGCTGAAATCACGTTAGCCAAGAGAAACGAAAACAGTAACTGCTAATACAGAGAATGTCTAATAGTACAGAGTACTATAGTTTCCTGTATGATCCTATAGTACGTACTGCCGTGTGTATTATATGAATCTGTAGTGCTAGTGGACAGCACTGTAGTATTAATTCATTAAATAGAGTTATTTCATTAAAAGTTATAGATCATGATTT
This sequence comes from Polyodon spathula, assembly GCF_017654505.1. Lineage (NCBI taxonomy): Eukaryota > Metazoa > Chordata > Actinopteri > Acipenseriformes > Polyodontidae > Polyodon > Polyodon spathula. The sequence continues at coordinate 26,567,791 of NC_054534.1, read as the reverse complement.
GATAGATCTGTAGCAGCGGATACAAATGTATTCAGTAATTTCTGAATGTTGTAGCTCCTGAAATTGATTAAAATGCTTTAGTTTTTTGCTAACTGGTCCTGAAACCCTCTTTAGACACTTTACTGTGTCTCTGCCTAGATTAAAGAATAATTCCATAACAGAAAGCTTTTCCTGTTTTAATGATTTTATAAGCATTTCCTTGAAAGCAGCTTTAATGGGATAAGACTTTTAACACTACGGCGTGTTTACGTTATGTGGTTTTGATGTCTTCTACTCAAGTGACTTCACAGTAAAATAAAGGCAAAGTTAAGGTACAAAATACAACACAAAAGCAGTTTCATCTCACTGTATTTCCTTATACGATGCTTTGTTATGCAAACTAATCTTGTCACAGGGCCCTTGTGTAACACAATAGTATTGCTGTCATAGCGCATGGAATTTCATTGCTTGAGCTCCAGAAATGGGTGTGCCCCTTAGCTTTCTTTAACAGACAATAAAGGAATTCACACTTAAGAAAGTAGCCTAGGCCTTTTCAGGTTATAAAAGAACAAGTAGTGCAGCACTCTAAACAATAAACTGTAGAAATGGATATACAGTACATACAGTATAAAACGGACCCCTATTTGTTCTTGCACTTGTGTTCTCATTTTAAGTACAGTATAATAATAATATCTTTAATTTTTATATAGCACCTTTCATAGTGGACCACCATCACAAAGCACTTACAGAGGCAGGCTGTGAACTGTGCATTATATGCAGAGTCACATACAATAGGACATTGATTTAACATCTCTTCCACAGGACGGAGCACAAGGCGGTTAAGTGACTTACTCAGGGTCAAACAGTGAGTCAGTCAGTGGCAGAGGTGGGATTTGAACTAATGACTTTCTGGTTACAAGCTCTGGACTTTAACCACTGGCCCACACTGCCTCCAATATATGTGTCTATGTACTTGCATACCTATCTGGTGTTCTACAGTGTGCATTATATTATATAAGCCCAAAGTAGTTTTAAAAGATGGGAAATAAGGTACTCAAAGAAACCAGGCCCACAAGTCCAGTAAGTAGTGGGACTGACTGATAAATACATGACGCCTGGAGCCATTTCTTAGCAGTTTAACACTCCTTAAATGCCTCCAGTACTATGGTACCCAAGCAACTGATTATATGCCCAATGCAGAATGATAAGTGGAACATTTGTTCTTGGTTTGCCCATTTTCTAAAAAAAATGTTTTGTCAATTGAAATGCACTGATGGACATTATGACTGTTTTCTAACAAATTCATTGTTTATTGAACCCATTCTTCCTTTTCATATTATTACAATATCACCACCTTTCATCGCTGGCCTATATTTTCCACTGCGAGTAATTTACCCACTCAATAGTAAACACATAATACTGGCAATTTGCCTACTGTGGATGTTGTTTCACTACCTCTGTTCAGTATGTTGACAGTTGATTGGTCTTAACTGGCTATACTGAAAAAAACAAACTCTGATGAAACTCTGACTTCAACAGGAAGCAGTATATTATTTAAGATATAATCATGTTTGAATTCTCACCGCTTACTTTGTAAAGTGTTACCAATAATGGTGTCCGGTATCAACATTGCCAGGCAATTCTCTCTTCCTTGTATCTCCTGGGAGACGGGAAAGCCGTTCTGGAATGATCAACTGTCAAAAAAGGTTGCCTTAGGGGTGCGCGGAAGAGCAGACGTTTGCTGTGTGGACAACAGGTCCTCTGTGTTCGAGAACAAGGCCGAGGACGCCCCACTGCCGAGAGGTCAGAGCAGCAGAGAGCCTCTGTTTGTCAACACGCTCCAGAATATTCTTCCCAGGTCCTTGGAATATACACACGCCCCACCCACATGTCTGTACACACATCATGCATTTCTGAATACCAAAACATTTGCTTTCATATATAAAGTAGGAAAGGCAAAATGACTTGAAAGATGGATGGAGCTTTTTTTTCTCCTTCACTGGACCTCGATTAGTGTGATTTTAAGGGTTATTCCCACTGACAGGCGCATACCATTAAAGAAAAGGAGGTTTTGACATTTTATACTGCTTGGGAGCATTTGTAATGCTTTAACCGATAAATACTTAATTTAACTGTACTGGGTAATACAGTTAGTCATAAAAAAGCTCTTGCTGCTAACTGGACCTTAAAGCAACATTAGCTATCTGCCTTCTGACCACCTAAACAACGAAGCCACCTGCTCTTACCAGCTAGTAAACCCCGTAAAGCACATGCAAGCCTCCTTGAATAAACTCTAAAATTGGAATTTACCAGCCACCAAAGGGCCAGATCATAAGATAGGCAGTGGCTGGTTAATTCAGGTTTCACTGTATCTACATTTCAAACATTCAGTTGCACTGCTAAACGCACAACAATAAAAACATCAAAAAGAAATATTGCATCCTAAGCATTTGTGAGAATCCTTTTTTTCCTTTATAAAGGTTTACCAAAGTACATTTGCACAGTAATTTTGCAGTATGCCACACAATTCTAATGCTGTCGCCATGCATTTACCCTGATTTTCTTCAGTACCATGCTTTACTGTGCTTTTTATATTTCAATTCCGTAAACCGCAAGAGAACAGCTAAATGTCTGTACAAAAGGGATTAGCAGTATCCCACATCTTAAGATGTGAATCTTGATATGAAACCAGGAACAGCTTTGCCCCAGCAGGACATCAATCATTGCGTTTTCCATTTAGCACTTCACAGTTTTATAGCTGGCAGCTATATTTCACTAGAAGCAGGTAATGTCCAAAAAGGTGCAAAAATGTAATTGTGCTGGAAAATGAGAAGCATTAGTCTGTTACAAGAACCCTCTTGGTTATAAAGACAGGACAGTTTAGCACCGGCTCCATACAGTTTTCTCAACTGCACAGCTCTACCTGGGGTTTGTACTCTGCCGTATGTGAAGAAATCTGCCCACTAAGCACACAAAACCACATTCCATATCTATCAAAGGTGCTTCAAACTGCATTCCACCACATCACAAGATAAACAATTACTGACTGATTAGGACTCTTTTACAGCCAAACCTTACACTTTTTTTTTAAAGTGTCAATGCTAAGTTATGAGGGCTGTTTGTTTAAATTCATTATAATAATATGTGTTGCTTCAGTTATAGCCAGGATGCCTTAAAATACAGTGCCTATAGAAAGTCTACACCTCCTTGAACTTTTTTTCACATTTTGTTGTGTCAGTGCCTCAGAATTTCATGCATTTAAATGAGGATTTTTTTTTCCACTTATCTATACACCATACTCCACACTGTTAAGGGAAAAAAAATGTTTTTATTGAGAAAAAAATTATATATTAAAAATACAAAACTGAAAGATCATAATTGGATAGGTCTCCACCCCCCTGAGTTAATACTTGGTGGAAGCACCTTTGGCAGCAATTATAGCTGTGAGTCTGTTGGGATAGGTCTCTACCAACTTTGCACACCTAGACTTGGCAATATTTGACCATTCTTCTTCACAAAACTGTTCAAGCTCTGTCAAGTTCCTTGGGGAGCGTTGATGGACAGCAATCAAGTCATGTCACAAAGTTTTGATTGGATTTAGGTCAGGGTCACCTAAATCCAATCAAAAATTTGGGCCACTCAAGGACATTTACCTTTTTGTTCCTTAGCCAATCCAGTGTAGCTTTGGCTGTGTGCTCTGGGTCTTTGTCATGCTGAAAGGTGAACTTCCATCCCAGTTTCAGCTTTCTTGCAGAGGGCAGCAAGTTTTACTCTGGACTGCTCCATTAATTTTCCCTTCTATCCTGACAAGTGCCCCAGTCCCTGCTGATGAGAAACATCCCCATAACATGATGCTGCCACCAGCATGTTTCAAAGTAGGGATGGTGTTCTTTGGGTGATACGCTGTGTTGGGTTAGCACCAAACATAACGATTTGCAATTAGGCCAAAAAGTTCCATTTCAGTTTCATCAGACCACAAAACTTTTTGCCACATGGCTACAGAATCTCCTGAGTGTTTTTTTGCATACTTCAAACAGGATTCAAGGTGGGCTTTCTTTAGTAATGGCTTCCTTCTTGCTGTCCTACAATACAAGCCAGATTTGTGGAGTGCTTGGGATATTGTTGTCACATGCACCCTTTGACCAGTCTTGGCCATAAAAGCCTATAGCTCTTGCAAAGTTGCCATTGCCCTCTTGGTAGCCTCTCTGAGCAGTCTCCTTCTTGCTCGGTCATCCAGTTTGGAGGGTCGGCCTGTTCTAGGCAGGGTCTTGGTGGTGCTATATACCTTCCACTTCTTAATAATCGTCTTGACCATGCTCCATGGGATATTCAAGGCCTTTGATATTTTTTTATAACCATCCCGATCTGTGCCTTTCAACAACTTTGTCCCGGAGTTCTTTTGAAAGCGCCTTGGTGCTCAAGGTTGAGTCTTTGCTTTGAAATGCACTACCCAGCAGAGGGAACCTACAGGAACTGCTGAATTTATCCTGAAATCATGTGAATCACTACAATTTAACACAAGTGGAGGCCACTTGGTGTGTGATTTTGAAGGCGATTGGTTACACCTGAGCTAATTTAGGATTGCTATTACAAGGGGGGTGGACACTTATCCAACCAAGCTACTTCAGTTTTTATTTTTAATTAATTTTCTACAAATTTCTAGATTTCTATTTTTTCACTTGGAAGTTGTGGGGTAGGATGTGTAGATAAATGAAAAAAAAAAACAATTTTAATGCATTTTAATTCCAGACTATAAGACAACAAAAGGTGAACATTTTGAAAGGGGGTGTATATTTTCTATAGGCACTGTATATATGTGGGCATGTATGTGCTTCAGTGGCTCACAAATATTGTGACATTAAGAGATACATTTTAGTTAAGTAGGTAATGCATCCCTGGTCATACAGGATCTCACCTTACAATGCTTAGTACAGTTTAGTACAGTGGCTTTATTTAAGTTACTAAAAACACCTAACTAGTAAAAAAAGCATGTACCATGATTTATTTCAGCTTGATATTGATATTTCAAATTTCAGTCCAGTGCAAAGTGGATCACTAACTCATTGCACCCTGCCCTGGGCTTATTTGTACAGCACTGTGTGTGTGTGTGGGGAGAATGTGGCTGGAGCCATCAATTGAATGAATGTTTAAATGATTAATTAAGGCTCCAGCCGCCACGGGTTTATAAAATATGTGTTCACGGGTTGAATTAATGTTGGTGTTCGTGGTGGAGGTTAGTTTGGTGTGCTGTGCTGTGTTGTGCGTTTAAACCCGTAGCTTTCTTGTGTCAGAGTCCTCCTTCCTGGTAGAAATAGCTTGCCAGTGGCGTGTCATCCTGTCACAGTTCAAAATACAAATTTTCTTTGAAAAAATTAGAACACAAGCTGGATTTATATAATTTTAGACATTCTAAATCAATCAAATGATCAGGGTTATTCTTTTTCAAGCTTTCTAATCACCTGCCAGAACAGCCTGAGGACCAGACACAAGCCAGAATTTCAGGTATGTGAATAAATAGCATGAAAAATAACCCAAAATGCCTGATTCAAAAAGATAAAAGAATGGTATTTAACATTGCGTAACTGGGTCACTGTTAGCAGTAGCAGCCTTGTGCATTTTTTAGTTAAGTCTAAGATTGAAACAGGCTGGTTTGTACTTTTTTGTGTAGTCAGGTTTGCAGTGGCATGTCCCTTTACTTTGAAAATGACAGTTTGACAGCTACACTGGTGTGCCATTGCTCTGTAAAAAGTACTTTTTTTCGTACTGCTATGTTCAATACAGCTAAACTAGATACCAAACTGAACAGCAGAATATACTGGAATTTTCAATTATCTTTTCTTACTGTTTTTGCCAAATGAGCTACTGTTAGACAACCCACATAGTGTCTAAAATATAGAGAGAATGTGATCAGTGAATAGTCAGGCAGCCTATGGTCTTGTTGAAACACTCATGCTCTGATCAACTGCAAGGTCCCATCCAGCTTCAAATAGACACGACTTTGATCTACACAGGATGCTGTCCTGCACAGATACTGTGTAGAATCTGATCCTTGACACCAAACAGTGCTCCATAAAAGGACAAGCATGCACGATAATAAGCAAAACAATGCCACTGATTTTCTCAAAGCAAAAAACATAAAACAATTAGGCAGAGGGGTTTTAAATGGGGATAACCTGCGGTGTGCATTCTTTCCCCAAAAAAGCCAAAAAATAAAGAAGTGAAAAAATGTTTTAATGTTACACCCAAAACCTACGGAAAATTACAATGAAGCTGCCAGACATTTTTCTTTTCTGATTGAAATTATAAACAAGACCTAGCGCAGGTTTGTGGACAGCTCTTTGATGTAGCAGAGATGCCGAAAAAAACCCTTTAACTGAACACAAGGCAATCACTTTCGCTTATCATTACTGGTACATCACGTCAACATCAACTATCTACCAAGAGCTGGTTCCATCTCCTATTCATCCTGATTCCTGCATGTACAACACAATCACACACCAGGTGGTAAACGTCCCAAGCCATTCCGTTTATCAAAGGTCAGTCTCCAATACCTCACCCTCAGGCAGGACGAAGGCCTCATGATTATAATAGTGTGTGGAGCACATATCGTTAGATACTAATTTCTGTGTCACTTGAAATCTGTCTGCATATTACAAAGGACAATAAGAGAAAGAGCTGAGGTGACTCAAGGTGCCTCAGCAGAGGCTCAGCAGTCTTTCTGGATTCAAATTCCAACAATGCAGATGCAGACTGTGCTCTGTGTGTGCCATTTGAAAAGCATATGAAGTGTAGTAAAACGTGTAGCATGGTTATATGCGTGATAAATCTCAGAGTGGGGTAATTGCACATACTGTATAAGCATGTGAATACACAAACTTTCATGGTGTAAAATGTTGTACGCACAGGGTTAACTGATATACTGTAAGCTCCAGTATTTTTTCGTTGTATCGTTTTCTCATATCACCAAAATTTCAATTCGTACACCCAGCACTTGAGAAAGGTGTAACGTTTAAAATAAAAAAAAAGAAACAAAAGACAACTGTTTAGCCAACAGAGAGTGCAACCAAGAAAGCATTTGGAAATAAACCTTTTGCCTTTATTTATTCATTTAGGTAGAGGACCAAGGTACATACTGTAGAAAATCATTTACCCATTGTGTTACACCTTTTCAATAAAACATTAAGCCAAAACAAAACAGAAACACGAGTACTTTTATATAAGTTTAAAACACAACAACAACTCGATGAAACACTCAAACACTCTTTAAAAATAATAGTTTACAACATTCCTCTACCAGGCGATGCTCAAGTAACACACATTTTCAACAGAATACTGTATTAAGCTTCAGCCGCTCTCATCAACTAAATGTGGCCTGATTGAGAAAACTATCTCACTGAGCAAGTTCTCAGGAAATTGATACACAAATCATCTTCTTTTCTTCCCCGAGGCAGATTACAAAGAGGCTTTCCCTGATAGAAAAGTACCTGTTAGCAGTGGCACTGAGCCCTCCCCAGCTGTGATCACCTGCTCTCAGCTTTCACACACAACCCTCCTTCTTTCTGCCAGGAGGGAGATCAAACCCTCCCTTATAATTAATGGCCTCCCACATCCAGCCACTGCCTGAAGCCAACCCTGCCAACTTATTCCCCGTGGGATCATTTTCTCTTGTGTCTGTGACTGTCTGGTAGTCTGTGTGGAGTTCAGCCTTTGTGCATTATCTCTGCAATCGTTACATTTTCCCACCAGTTTGTTTTTGTTGTTTAAGTAACCAGTCCTTCACCCAGTGAACTGAAGATGAGGCGAAAACTTTAAAAATAAACGGCAACTTCCTTCAATTTGCTAGTATTTATTTATCTAACTACTATTACACCTGGAGTGACTGCAAACATGGTCTACTTGAACACAGGTTTGACAAACCTGTTTTAGCTGACAGGTACTTAACAGGGTTAACTAAACAAGGAGGCGGCAGCACAGCCCATAGAGTGCCTTCAAGTACAATATACGCAGTAGAAACAAATCGTGTGTCACATTCACACAAGTGTTTATTACTGAAAGCTAACATGTTATTAAGTTTATCACTTTATAAGTAGCTTAAAGGTGCAGTATTGTCTTCTATGGTTTTAATACTTGTTTATACATTTAGTAAGGTTGTTATAATATAAGTCTAAATTTAATAAGTCAGGTCAACTGGTGTTTTCTTGTAAAGTAAGAGAAGGAAGCTATGTGTTTCTGAAGGCAAATTTACCTTTGGTGTAGAAAACAAAGTAAATGTAAATTAAATGGTCAACATAATCTGTTTTCTAACAATGTGGACAACACATGACAACAACTGAAGACTGCTAAAAACAATAAAACAAACTGACACCTACAAGTCAGATTACTGTATTTCTCTTAAAGACTAATATTGTGTATTTCACTGGGTACATATCTATTTAGCAAGGACATCCATAACTATAAAACTCCCATTGGTAGACTATGTAGCCATACTTAAAGAAACATAGTAAAATTATTTTGACAAACATTTAGATGGATCCCAATGAAATCTCACAACAGAAATTAGATCACAGAAATAACTCTATGTCCAGCTATCAATGTAAAATGTATGGTAGCAGAATCCTCAGATTTGCATGCGATCCTCTCAGACTGTAGCACATTTCTGTCATCTCTATTAAGAGTAATTATTGAAGAAACTACAATTTACACCCTGATCTCTCCTGTTCTTTCAAGTCTAATCTTCTAAACTCTATTTACTACATCATACTATACACTTTTTACTAGTGAAATATCAGGCTAATAACAAAATGTCCTGTCACTCACAATGTAGCACCTACTTCAAACTAAAAGAAGTTCAAGAGAAGGCAGAGCCAATGAACTGTGAACTTGGAGAAGCCACTTGACCTCTCTTTGCCTCAGTTCCAACACAGCTGTAAAACCCAATAAAACGGGGGGAAACAACAGGATATCCCCAGTATCTACCTACTATCCTTATTATCATAATCTCAAAGAAATTGAGCATTTACATTCCAGGGTCTGGCCCACATTTACCATTGAAAAAAGGAATACATTTTTTTCAGAGCATCTTCACACTTAACAAGATTAACAAAGTGTTACTTAAAGAGGGCTCAGTGGAGGTTGTCCGTACCCAAACTAGCATGTTTGCTCAAATAAAAGGCTGTTAGTGCACCCAGTGCCGTAGCCTGAGATACTGTGAGAGCCCATTGTACTGTGGAGCCCCCAGTTGTTGGTAACAAAGTAGTAAAACATCCCATATATTAAAAAGACGCCTCGTCTTTTAATGTTCAGCACTGTGTAAAAGTATCCGGGCCTTATCCTGCTTACTCAAGAGTGTACTTGTTTGTTTTTTTACTCCTCTTTTATTTTAATAAAAAATCATTCCTGAGAAGCTGTTGCTACGAAACTTGCCAGTTCACAACAGATGGCAGTAGAATCTGTTCAGCGAGGGCCGCTCTGAAGCTCTCCACTCAAGCATACCATCAACATTCCTCACATGCCTCAGGCCCTGGCTTCAGGGCAACCCAGGCGGTATCCACGGCGATGACGATACAAGCAGCCTCTCTCTGGACTCTTCTCAAGGTACGCCAATCTACTGTTCTTCGCAAACCTGTGGCACAGGAACTTATCCTAAAAGTGACAACAAATCAATTTTGTTTGCTTCAGGGCTGATTTTCAAACGCTGGTGAAATGTTTTAGAAAACAGTAGTTTTAAATTGCGTTAGTCTACTTTCAATTTATATTTTTAAAATGTTTTGTTTTGCGTGTCATATTGTTTAAGTCAAAACATGATCCACCCTGGAACAGTAATTGCTTTTTTTTTTAAAGCTGGGCTTAGATTGTAAGTGTGGCAAGGCAAGATCCCTGCCTGGAAAAAATGTGTTGGTGGCTGACAGGGATAGGGTTAATTTCTGACCCGGCCCGGTAAGGTGTAATTAGTTTATTTATTTTATTTAATTGATTACCTGTTTAATTATTTTATGATTGAATTAGTGTCTCTTGCCTGGGATTAGGTAGGTATTTAAACAGGGAAAAAATGTATGTTCTAGGCAGTTGGCAGTCTGCAGTCTGCGTGAAGACAAGAGTGACTGGTAAACAGCTTAGCTGTCCAGTATGACAGTTTAGTTTATTTGTACTTCTGTAAATTAATAATCGCCCCCACTGTCAAAACTAAACTATAGTAGCTGTTTTTTTTCTGCTGTGTCAGAATGTCAGCTAGCCTCTGGCTCAGTGGAAAGCACAGCAGAGGATAATACTTTTTATAAGTAGGACTAAAATACCCTTGACTATATGCTGCATTTCATGATAAAGATACAAAGCATTGTGCAAATAAGAACGACTGGTTTGGTAATTCTGTATCTGAATGTCAATTTAACAACCTTTCAGGTCATACACAGTGTCTGGAAGTACAGTAGCAACAAGAATTGTCTGATGTAAATTTATTTAGTAATAAGTCCCCATAAACTGGAAACTTTAAAGTCAGTCACCCCTAGCTACAGGATCTTGGTTTCTGTCATTTGCAAAGAAGGGGTCAGGAAAAAAAAATGTAAAAAAAGGAATCCTTAACTTTAATCACTCAACAAACACTGTTGAAAATGTTTTTAGAAATAATATATTTTTTTTTTTTGTCACTGCTGATTGAGAACTGTGCCACAGCTATTTAAATTCTTAACGGAATTATTATTTTACCTTGGGTATGCTAAAATGTTTCATTTGCTGGTCTAAATAAACAATTATAAATCATCTTCTGAATTCTTATTCTAATCACTTATTCTAATTGTTTAGGATTCCACATGGATCATTATATTTATCAAGGACAGGAAAACATTAGTACCATAAATACCTCTCAGGTACCGAACCAGTGACTTTAAGGGGAATGTATTTGTAATAATCTATATAAAGCTAAAGAGAAAAAAAAAAACAAGCTACTTTTATTCATGATCATTATACTGAAATGATGAGAGTGAATCTCGTTATTGAGGATTCGTGTGGGTTACTTGTGTGCAAATGAACCACACCAGAGCGCAGTTTTATGTGGACCTACACACTGCAGGCTAATGCAAAACAAAACCCAAAGAACAATAAAATGATCACACACTTTGACCTTGTTTTAATTTTCAAAGGACAACGCTGAGATGAGACAAATAAGTTACATTCCACCTGTTCAACTCTATAATTAAGCCATGATATCCAACACTGTAGGCAGTTAGATAATTGGGCACAGAGCCAGTTAAGTGTCCTGAGATGAGGTCAAGGGTTCTTAACAAGTTTGACTATCAAGGTAACAACCACCACAGAATTAAAAAAACAAAAGGTAACTTTTGAAAAACACGTGCAGAAGTGTCAGGATGTTGCTATGTAGAATAGTTAGTTTAACATTCCCATTTAGAGGGGTACATTGCAGTTTAAAGTGGTGGCCAAAGTTTGAGTAACAAAATCCCTGTGCCTTCCCACCAGCAAACCACATGCAAAGCTTTTTACTCCAAATCTCTCCAAGCACGTATTTTCTTTTCTGGAAGACCATGTTAAAAGTAGTGCTGCTACCAACATGAGATTTTCATGCTTGAATATTCTTAACTAATATAAACATTTTACTTCACTTTGAATTAGGTGGAAAACACATTTTTTTATACCATGTTACAGTGAAAGGATCTCTCAGGAACACAAACCTGCTATACCACCAAATAACCAATTAAGGACAAGCTATGTGTGTTAAGCAGTACATCATTAAGTTTCTGACATCATTAATGCATTGATATAATTCTGATAAGTCAACATCACAGTACTTATATATACACACACACACACACACACAAACACACACACACACACATATATATATATATATATATATATATATATATATATATATATATATATATATATATATATATATATATATATATATATATATATATTGATATCATGTTACATAACACATTGCAACCAAATGCACAGTTTAAACTAACATCAAAAATTTGAACGAACATGGTAATTTTTTACCACTGAATACTATACAAACAGTGTTTATTCCAATATTCTAATATTTGTTCAAAAGCAAGTTTAAAGCAATGAACCTCCCTCTTTAAAATCCCTCCTGAAGAGTTTCCAAATGAGCTAACAACCACATAGCATCACAAAAATGTAACCACCCATTATCAATTTCCATCAAGCAAAAATGCAAATGAACAGGTGTATTTATATGGAACCAGCACGCACCAAACAAGGTGACCAACCCCAGCATGCAGGTTCCAATAAACCCCACTTCTCTGGAGCTCATTAAGAAGCTGGCTAATTTCTGTTCTGTGGCTGTCAAGCATTACAGAGCGTGATGACAAACAGCAGTCTAACAGCAACGCATGGCATGATGATCACAACAACATTGCAAAAAAGATAAAAAAACCTCAACCTAACAGAAGTTACCACAGTAACTATCCAGGGTCATTTTTGCAGTCTCCTATGGTTCTCCCATGCTTATATTAGGCATGTTTGTGCTTTATTGTGGGTAATTATGGTTTTGACAGTACTTTACAGGAAATAATTTTTAATCCCAGAAGGTAAAAATTCTAATTTTTTCAGATGGGCAGCTTTACTTAAACAGTGCATCTGGTTGCACTGTGTTATGTAACACAATATCAACACTGTGTATTATCCATTTTCTCTCTCTCTCTCTCTCTCTCTCTCTCTCTCTCTCTCTCTCTCTCTCTCTCTCTCTCTATCTATATATATATATATATATATATATATATATATATATAGATAGATAGATAGATAGATAGATAGATAGATAGATAGATAGATAGATAGATAGATATATATACTGCAGTACAGAATGTTATTGTTATCACTGTATCATCCTTACATTATGCTCTGCATTGCACTGCTACTGCCTACTGCCTCAGGTGCAGATATCCCTATCTACTTTGTAACTAAGGCATTTTGTACAAACTAAGCTAAAAGTAAATGTAAAAAATAAGAAACAAAATACAGGGCGTGTGTAACACTGAGGTACATTTCCACAGTCAAAAGCTGTACATAATAGATTCAATACAAACAAAGGGCATACAAAAAGAATATAATGCATTTTTTTAATGGAAAGTCTCAGGCTGTATTACATCTTACACATCAAATGACAAGACAGACCCAAGAAAGTTTTTTCAAACCCCAATATCCTTCATTATGTTCTTCAGGCTACTCTGAACTATTATTTTTTTACATATGAAATTATGTAACACATCACATGGCTATATACCAAACACCTCCATATTAAAATATGACATGAATTCCTCATGTGCTGCCACTTGTTTTAACGAGCAAGACGCTCACCATAAGAGTGTGTACGGTTTATGCTACCCTGGCTCGGAAACCTTTCCATGTGTACTGTGGCTGCCTATTGTATTTACCACCTACAGGCTGACAATGATGTCTACCACAAGAAGAACAGAAAACTAGACCACAGACAGGATTAAAAACTGATGTGAAAAAAACAACAAACATTTATACAAAAATTAATTGTAAAGCTGTGCTTGAACATGGCCTGTACTGTTTACTTGTAAGAGATATATGTGCTGCTTACCTCCAGATGAGACACAGCGAGGTATTCTAGGTGTCAGCAGTCATTCCCGTAATCTGACTGGATTAAAACTCCTGGGCAGACAGTTTGACAGGCTGGGAATACTGTCAAGTTTAAGAGCTGCTTTCCTTCAATCCTAGTCTGAGCAGTGCTGTGCACAGACACCTGTGTCTTCCTCTAGAGGCACCTTCTTTTACTGAAGCAGCCAGCAAGAGCAACAGCCTAGCAGACAAAGCAACACAAAAGCAGTTCAAATTACTGCCCTCCTCCCGGCCAATCACAGAGCAGCCTCGGAGGTCTACGGAACTCAAGTGATGATGTCACAAGCAGGCTATAGCAGAAAGTTTGTGTGCAAACCGGAGAGAGAGAAAAAGAGAGACACTACTGGAATATCCTCTTGCTTCCGTCTTGCCAGCTTGCTCCATTCCCAGACATTCAATCAGCACTACGTACCTGACTGCTTGTTTATAAGCTATTCCCTCAGCCCCGTGTAACCCTAGATTTTCCCATTTAATTATTAGATATGGGGGTATGTCATCCAGTGAAGGCAGGAGGTGAACTCTTCACAGGGTCAGAAAGAATAAGACAGAATGTTGAGCTGATGACAAAGAAGCCGGATGTGAAAGATCCGTGCCACATACAGTACATCCCCAATCTCCTGACTGCCTTGGCACCCTTTACAAAGGTAGTGCTAGGTTTCATGTTGTGTACACCTGACCTCTGGAATTTACTTTATGTAAGCAGGGAGATTGGTATCCATCTAACTAACTGAATATGTTTTTTTTTTTTTTGTTTCTGGAGCTGATTTTCTTTTTCTTCTTAATGCTTGTACACTAAACAAGTTTTCTGTTTTAAAAGGCATTTACCACCTTACCTTACAATGCTTTGGCGTTTGTATTATTATGTATATTAGAGTCTGATGGGGGGTGGACCAGCCAACGCCTGCTGCCCCAGACATTCCGTAGACCGCAGTACTATTGTTGACCATCATTGTTTCTTGGTCACTCATGGAATAACAATGACAATGAATGTTATGTACAACCATGTTCTAAAACTCCACTGTCTTACAAAGAAACATGGTTTGGTTGTGCAATGCCAGATACCAAGCATATTAATATAAGCATGCAATGTTTAATTATGGTAAATTATGGCCAAACAATAGATGTTTAGGTGATGCAAATATCTGGGGTTATCCCACTTCACTGGTGAAACACTTTATTTTTATATAACACTGTGGCAATGTTGCCCTGCCCCTGTGTGTATTTTGTGTTCTATGTTGCGTGTTAATGTTGGTGTATAGTCATTGCTACACGGGATATAAATGGGTCTGTGGAACACGAGTTGTTTAAAATGTATATTTGTATTTAGGCACGAGGATTGCACAGCACTTCACGTGCAGGTAAAATGTAGTAATATATCAGCACGGAGAATTGCACTTATTAATTCAGGTGCAGTTGTACCGAGACTCCAGTTGAATGATTGATTAGCAATCGAGTCTCGGTACAGCTGCATAAAAGCAGCATGTTTTCACATACTCTGGGTTTGTGTGTTCGGTGAGTGGAGAATGGGATAGGAGATGGAGGTAACAGTTAGTATAATAATTCAAATACAAGCTCACCATGTTTTGTCTGTTTAGTCCGTTGTGTTTGTCTTTTTATTTTGGCTATGAGTGCCGTGTCCTGTATCTTGTTTGTCTTTCAACCTTTATTTTCTGTCTGTTTGGTTTTTAAATACTGAGCGAGAACAATCGCTCAGCTTCACCAAACCCCACCTCTCTGTTGTTTATTTCCTGGTTCCTGGTTTCTGGTCTGACATCACCCACCGCAGCCGTCTTTGTGACATGTGGTGTCATCGTGGGATTACCAGCGCCTCCTAGATGCAGACCAGAACAGGAACCGCAGTGTTTTTTGAAAAAACAAAACAAAAACAAAAACACAACAACAAAAATGGAAGGCTGGAGAGATGGCTGCACTGAGCTGGAGGAGCTCCTCAGTGGTCTGGAGGACCAAGGCTGGTGTCTTGCCTGCGGGGTGTACAGACACGTGGTGGCTGTCTGCCCCTTCCAAGAGGAGGAGGAACCGGCCCAGGAGAGGAAGGTGAGGAGAAGGAGTGACAGGAAAAAGCTGCAGCAGCACCTGCAGCAACAGCAGGAGGAGGTCAGGGACAGTTGGGAGTTTTTTTTTAAAGAACCTCACGACGGAGTTGTGCCCCTGCTGTGGGTTGTATGGGCACACGTTGGCCATCTGCCCCATGCAATATACAGAGACGAAAGTAATGCCTGAGTGGGAGGAGCCACTGTGTCCAGCGCCCAGATGGGGGGACCATGAGCGTCCAGCGCCCAGATGGGGGGACCGCGGGAATCCAAAGCCAGAGGGACTGCTGTTTCCACCTCCAATTGCAGAGGAAGACTGCCTGCTGTTTCCACCTCCACCAGCAGAGGAAGAATGTCTGCTAGTTTCGCCCCAAGAGGGAGAGCCGCAACAGTCCCCTGCAAGAGAGGGAGAGCCACACCAATCCCCTGCAAGAGAGGGAGAGCCGCACCAGTCCCCTGCTAGTGAGGGAGAGACACACCAGTCCCCTGCAAGTGAGAGAAAGCCGCACCAGTCCCCTGAAACAAGGGTAGACTACACGCTGCTCCCACATCCGTCTCCAGGAGACTACACGCCGCTCCGACCTCCGTCGCCAGGAGAATACACGCCGCTCCATCTCCGTCGTCAGGAAGCTAAATGCTGCTCCCACCTCCATCGCTTCCCCTGCAGGAGCAGAGCAGCTGGAGCTGCCTCTGCCTCTGCCACCTCCACCAGCAGAGGGTGAATGCCTGCTGGGTCCATTTCCACCAGCAGAGGATGAATGCCTGCTGGTATCATTTCCCCCACCATCATGAGGAGAGAAGCTGAGCTGCCTCTGCCTCCATCACCATCAGGGGGAGAGAAGCAGGAGCTGCCTATCCCTTCACCAGAAGGACCAGGACTAGATGCTGGCAGTCCTCAGCAGCCCTTGCATAGGCTGCTGAGGGAAGCATGGGTAAGAACCGTCCGGCCGCAGTGGCCGAGAAGAGGGCCAAAACCTGCACCCCAGCTTGTCCTGACTCCCCGCACATCATCGCTCAGGGATGCCTGCACGACACCAGCCAAGGATGCCTGCCTCGCTTCGTCCAAGGATGCCTGCCTGGCATCGTCCGTGGTTGCCAGCCGCTCCATATTGCCTGCTGTTCCGCATCGCCTGGGGTCAGCCGCTCCGCATCGCCTGGGGTTGCCAGCCGCTCCGCATCACATGCCGCTGAGAATGGGGGAAAGGTCAGGAGACCACCTTCCTCAGCAGCCTTTCCGCTGCTGGAATTGCCCAGCTGAAGAAGTCAGTCTGGGAGCTGTCAGCACATCTGCTGACAGCCTTGCCATTGACAGCACTTCTGCTGCCAGTGGTACAGCAGGAGGAGAGACTCACCCCACTGTCAGCACGTCTGCTGACAGCATGGCCAGTAGCAGCCTGGCTATTGGCAACATTGCCGCCCATGAACCCCTTAAAGTCCCCATACTTAGCCCGGGACTTTGAGCAAGACTTGGGATTTCAAGGGGGGAGGTGGCCATTGAGGCCATGTTGCTACGCACAAGGGGGGGGGGATATGTGGCAATGTTTCCCCGCCCCTGTGTATATTTTATGTTGTATGTTGCATGTTGTGTGTTAATGTTTGTGTATAGTCATTGGTACACAGGATATAAATGGGTCTGTGTAACACAAGTGTTTAAAATGTATATTTGTATTTAGGCACGAGGATTGCACAGCACTTCACGTGCAGGTAAAATGTAGTAATATGTGAGCACGGGGAATTGCACTTTATTAATTCACGTGCAGTTGTACCGAGACTCCAATTGAATGATTGATTAGCAATCGAGTCTCGGTACAGCTGCATAAAAGCAGCATGTTTTCACTCACTCTGGGTTGTGTTTTCGGTGAGTGGAGAACGGGATTGGAGATGGAGGTAATAGTTAGTATAATAGTTCAAAAACAAGCACACCGTGAGTTGTCTGTGTAGTCCGTTTTGTTTGTCTTTTTGTTTTGGCTACGAGTGCCGTGTCCTGTGTCTTGTTTGTGTTCATCTTCGCTGCTCCCGAGTCAGCGCAGGGGTGGTAGCAGTGAGTTGAGCCTAAATAATAATTTGGCATTTCAAATTGGGAGAAAAATAACAAAAAATAATTGGCAACGACTACATTTTTAGAAAAAAAAAAAAAACAATATAATAAGATTTTCTGAGTATTAAAACAAACTTTTCTATTTGTCCCGAGTGTATCCAGTACATTTTAAAAGTTCTGAAGAATAATCCTTTTATTTACTAGCCACATACCTTTTCCATAGAGCTCATTTAGACTGAGAGAACAATAACTTTAACTGTACCTCAATCCAGTCAGTGTTGTGTACAGCACATATTGCTTCTACACAATACTATATTTCAAAGATAAACTTAGTATGAATTATGTTTGTCATTTGAAGCTACCTATAAAATAAACAAATAAAACAATATGAAAAGGTTCAGACTGGTAT